>NW_010542525.1:22650-35738 GCF_000687285.1 Phaethon lepturus | reverse complement strand
AGTCGCCGCTGGCACGGAACGAGTTGCGTGGAAAACACTTCAGATCCTGGTGTTTACGAGTTCTTTGCCGCTGACTTTCGGATCCTTTCTGCGGACAGAGCTGGACTGTGGCCCCGAAGCATTAGCTTTTGTTTTCTAAAGAGAAAATTGGAGGTAGAAAATCTGAGCTAGCTGTCCTTACTGCGAACACGCGTTCAGATCTCTAGAGGTAATTAAACCAAACGTCGTTTCTGCGCGTGTATATATTTTAGATGGCTGCATCCGGTATATATTGTCTCCCTGTAACTCAGCGCAGTGGCTGTGGTGCCTGTCTGTGTATTTGCTTTATGTGAGCAAAGAATGAAAGTAACATTCTGGTTACTCCGTGCTGGTCGTTTCTTGGTTGCCGTAACTCTGTAGGAACGGTGATTCCGCGGATCCGCGGTCTCAGTGACTGCTCCTGAACCTCTGGATGAGCGCGTGTGTTTGGGGAGGGCGATTCGGTGAAACGCTGAGCCCGACCTCGGAGGGCCACGGTGTCTGTGGCCGTCCTGCGGGTTGGACGATCTCGCTAGTCTCTCCTTACAGCGGATTTTCTTTCCCTTAGACGGTGGCCAGGGAAGCGTGTCCCGGAGCAGCTGGAGGATGCCACACGGGTCCTCGGACCTCACGGGGTTTAATGCAGAGTTTGTACGATATTACACGGCGTGAGCGCTTCCAGATGCACCCGGCCGTGCCCGTGGGTGCCCGTGGGCGTCGCGGCGGCAGTTTACAGGCGGTTTGCAAGGTCTCCGCAAAACAGGAGGCGCGGAGCGTGCGCTCAGCCCTCGCCTGCGCAGAGCCGCTGGGCGCGCGCGGCGAGGAGGGTTAGAGACGTCTTGCAAGCGCACGGCCAGACCCAGGCGTGAGCTGGAGGGAGGTGGCAGGAGAAGAAAGAGTGACGTTGGACAACGGGGTGTCGGAGTGTTGTGCTTTCTGCTGAGCCCCTCTCCCCACCGAGGACTAACTCGGCTCTCGGGTTTCTTCCGGAGCGCCTGCTGCCGAAGGCTGTCTGCTCCCAGCCGGCGGCACACTGCTCTAACAGTCGGCAGGAAAACAGATGAAGGAGCAGGATATGTCTTGGAAAATATTAAAACCACGTTTTGCAATGTTTAACCTCGGGTTGCAAGCAGCCTGAGGCACGTGTGATTACACAAGGCAGCCTGAACTTCAGGGCTCGTCCTCTGCATCTCTGCGTGTGCAAGATGATGTTTTTCAGAGGGAAATGTGTGAATATAACCAAATAAGTGAACGAGGGCAGAACTTAATTTATAGCAGAAAATGTCTCTCTAACATGCTAAAATTATTCGTATGTTATAACGCGCAAGGGACCAGGTTCACACCAGTTGTGGACAGGGACAGTCTGGCGCGTCACCTCTGGCGTGACAGCCAGTCCGGTACAAACACGGAGCTCCGCTCCGTCCTTGGGCCTGCAGAGTAGGGGTTGGGTGGGTTGGGTTTTTTTCAGAATAAAGAAAATCTAGGCCCATGTTAAGTAGAGGAGGCAGAAGTCTGGCCGTCAGACATCTTTACACCGAAAATAGTGACCTCGGTACAAACGCGCTTGCCGGTCCTGCAGCGCAGGAGCGTTTGGGTGGCGAGGCTGATGAAATGCGCGTTACGGATGACCCATTTGGGAACTTGAAGGGAAAGTTTCCGGAGAACAGATTACATGTAGCAAGCCGCATCTGAAAAACCCCTCACCTTTCTCTTCGGATAGGGACTGGTGGGTGTGAAGTGTTGCAGGCAGGGAGTCGCCTGCACCGGGCGAGCCTCTGAATGAAACTTCCCCTCCTCTGTTGAGTCCCTGGCCGGCGGCCGGCGGAGGGGCTGCCCTGCGTTAGCTGATCTGCTACCGTCTCTCTCGCGTTGCTCGAGGCGCTGCCTTTTCCCAGGATGAAATCAATTCCTGCTTTCCCCAAAGTTTTTCTTCCATCTCCTGTCAGTGTTGCAGCGCGTCCGAGTGCTGTTTGCAGACCAGGCCGTCAGCTTCTGCCCGTGATCCCGAGTAACTTGCACCCCGCCGTTAAACCTGTATTAATATAACTAGTAGATATTTCCAGATGAGTTTTAACTACTAATACAGTTTCTCATTGTTTGTTATGGAAACCAGCAATGATGATGTTTAATGAGAGTAAGAACAAATGCTTATTTATTTATCTGTCCACGTGAAAGATAGGGGAAAATACTCGAATGCAATACTTTTAATTTATACCAGAGGAGTGGGCCACTCTCGTGTATTATATTTCTTGAATATATTTGTTTTTTCTTTTATTCCAGTGGAATGTTCTGTAGTAAGTGGATACTACGTTATTGTCTCCCTCAGCCCAAAGGCAGGCACAATTGTGTTCAGCATCTGGATGAATTAGACTGAAAACAGACATCCTCTGGAAAGGAATAGTTTCTGTTTCTTATGTCAAAATAAGAAAGTTGGCGCTAACAGCTTTTTTAATACCAAATTAATTAATATTGATTCATGACCCTTAATTTGTATATAAGAAAATGGAAGTGTTAACATTTTTTGCTAATTACATTTTAGACTGGCAATGTGCTAGGAAAGAATGGAAAAGTTACTCTATTAGAGAGTTATATTATTAATGGAGTTACTACTCTATTGAGAGTAGTAAGCTATTAAAATTAATTTGTAGTTAGGAGAAGTGCTTAGGAGGCAGAGCGCTGGCTTCTGTGCCCATTGCGGGACTCTCACACAATTTTATGCTAAGGCAAATAGCGACAGTGTGTGATTAAGGTCTGTAAGATAAGCTCTGAGGTACAAGGAGGTGATTTGTTAGATGAAGCTCCATTGCCACATCTCTGCTTGCTTTCTCTCCCTGTTTTTCCCACGTGCTCAGCCGCCGCCTCACCTGTGGGCAGCGTTAGGAAGTTTTGCAGTTAGCTCAAGCTGATTACGGTGCGCTCTCCTGTCGTCTGGGAGCAGCTGGGAGAGCCAGCTTGGCTGTGCCGTCCCTCCGCTTTGGGAAGATCTGGTAGGATTCTCTGTCCGGTGTTTTACATGTAGGTAATCCCTAGATGGGAATGACTTTGGGAATATAGTGAAGGGAATGTGAGTGTTCCTGTATAGTTCATGAAGTCCACAGCACGCAGTCTAAAGCTTGCTAAGTTCAGCAGAAGGCTTCTTGTTATATTTAAGGAGCAGAGAATGAATTTTTTAATCCATCTTTATTACATCTAAAGGCCATAAATATATATACACATATATATTTATATACATAAATAATATATATAATCCCACTTGATTAAGTGCACACTGGACAGTGCCCCTTGCCCAGCCCGGTGCCTCGGGATCCGTCTGGTCTAGAGCTGGAGCAGCAACAGCAATGTTTGTTCTCATGCCAGTTTTGTCTGTGGAAAACATAATTACAGCACAGAGAAATTGGAATCTGCAGTCTTTTTCTGTCTGGGCCTCTTGGACTCTAATGACAGAGCCATCCATTAAGCTTCTGAGACTGGTTTTGTGTTATAACAGAAGAAAGCATATAGAGCTGCCAGAAAACCACTATTCTTCAAAAGATAAGATGACTTTGTGGCATTTCCCAGCCAGCCAAGCCTCGCTCGTAAGTTTGAGTGAGAGTTAGCTCTCCCAGAGCTCTCATAAAGCCCAGGAAAGGCAAATTCCGATCCATATAGTGCTGTGAATCCATTTGGTTTGGGATGTGTGGCAGTAGGTGGAGCTGCCTGTTATAAGCACTTGGATTCTTCTGATTGTAGGCTGTTAATAATGGACATATTTTTACAACTCCGTCTTGCACAGAGTGCTAACCAACTCTTACTGTTAGTTATTCTGGATTCAAACCACAGTGGAAGGAGATGCTGAACTGGATTTCACCTATTTACAGGCCAGTTTCTTCTCTTGTGGGCTTGACTTGATGCCTAAGCTGTGGGAAGCTCAGTGCAGTCAGTAGTAGGTCAGGGAGACTATGAGAATTGTATTTTTCTCTCATGTTCCTTGGATGGCTTTGCTAGCAAGCAGTCAACAAGGTAGAAACGAGAAAACATCTTCTGAGACTGCTCTTACCGTGGACCTACGAGCATGTGCTCATGTTGCAGCTTGCCTTGTTCCTGGAAATCAAATCCCTTTTTCCTTACTGTCTGTTAAAATATGAAGGCTTATCCACCAGGCAGAAAGCAGTCCTCTGTCCTGATCTAGTTGAGATTCCTTGCCTCTCAGTACTGAGTCAAGTGCCGGGCGTAGAAAGTAGTTTTCTGCCCTTAAAGAGCAGCCTTCTTCCTAAACTTGTTGGGAGAGGAAGGAGTCTAATCAAGGCTTTTTACTTTGAATTTTCTTCCATGTTCTCTAGGACACTGTACAATATATACTAATTCTAGAGGCGTATGTCTAAAAATCAACAGTGGCGTGAGGTTTTTTTCTCTTTCTGAAATGTTGCGTTCTTTAGAGTCTGTCATTCTTTAATGGGCTTGAATATTTTTGAGTCTGTTCTTGTAGCCCGTAAAAGCAGTATGGAAGGTAAATTTATGGCATCAAATGAACTTGATTAGATTTTTAAAAGAAAGAAGGGAAACTGCGATGAAGTAAGAAGGGTTGAAATGGAAACAACTGGAAAGAAATGCATACATTTGAATGAAGCTGTGATTTCTGGCAAAAAGTATTTTCTGAGAAGTGCTTTCAGAGGTAGAAACAAAAGTAAGTGTTTGGTGTTTAGTAGATTAGGGAGTAATGATGATGGAAGCAAAGAGAAATTTTTGAGGCTGAATAAGGAAAGTCAGGGAATTAAAGGACAATGGAGAAGTATGTGGCGGGTGACTGCTCTAATTAAAAGGTCAGACTCTGTTGGGTGCTCAGAAAAGGTCTCTCACAGGGCTGTGAAGAATTGCCAAACCTGATCTTCCTCATTAAATCCTTGGCCAGAGATCGGACCATGGTTCTCAGGTCCAAAAACATTTGATTTGGGCCACAAGCTTTTCATCAGCCAAGTATGCATATTATCAAAATGCCAAACGTTCGTGTCCAGCAGTGAGACGTCATCGCTGTATGGGAAACGACTCCAGGGAAGGTGTAGGAACAGGTTCTTGCACCGTGGATCTAGCAAAGCTCCCACACTAGTCAGTAGGAATCTCCTCCTTCTCTAGAGAGCTAGGCGTAGCTGGGTAAGGGAGTTTAGGAAGATTTATCTCCCCCACTCCCACCTCCTAAAAAAAGGGAGATATGCATTATTATGCATTATTATTATTATTTTCACCCTCCTCTCAATCACTCAAGACACTTTCACAGCTCCAGGAAGCCTTAAGTCTGTATCTGTGGTTTTTACTGGAAACGTTTACATTTCTCAAACTATGGTGAAATTTATTTCTGTGCGCACAGGGCATAAACCTCTTCTAAATCCCATTTAGGCTCTGTTTTGAGAATGTCTGACACTTTGACTTTCCCTGGCTCCCAGTAGCAGGGTAAGTTTCCCACTGGGCCTGTGTAAGCCAAACTTGAAAGTTTGTCCGTGTTTTGATGTATGATATCCTTGGCAGCTGCTAGCTACCTGCATGGTAGCTCTGGAAATTGCACTAAATGAGAAATTTGGTTTTTACAGTCTTCAGAAAACTTTGCAAGAAAAATACAGATTAGCAGAATGTGTGTTTTCCAGTCATCTAAAGGGGATGATGTCATCTGGTATGTTCTGTTACGTTGCCTTCATGTTTGAGACCTAAAGCTGAAAGTCCTAGGGGATAAAATTGTTGATTATAGATTTAATAATAACGATAATAACAATATTATTAATAATAATTGTATTCTTAATAATAATAATAATGAGTGAAGAGAGAAACAGTGGTGTTCAGAGATGCTGTGCACAAAGATGATCGTGCAGCCACACTTTCCTGCATGTGGTATCCTCCCATTTCTCTCACCCTTTCAACACTCATGTGAAAGTGATGGAATTTGAAGACTTCAGACATTTGTCTGGAGTTTCTGAATATTTTACAGTCTGGTCAAAGGAGCAGCTCTTATTTCCAGACATCCTGCATCTCAGTAAGAGATACAGTTGCTGAGAATGCACAGGTCATCTGTGTCATAAGTGTGCATAGATTTCTGTCCAGGAAGTCCTGGGTGAAGATCTGGGAACCTGTGCTAGATCAGCAACCGATGACCTACCAATGGTGTCTGTGATACCAGAGACTCTGTACTCGCCTTCCCCAAGATCTTAGACTCTCCAGGCTTCCCTGGGATAGCCGGTAAGATTGCCTGCTAAAGCAAGAGTCTCACAGATGATATTTTGGTAGCAACTAGATCTCATGGTCTGTGAAACAGATGGGTCAGGTGCTGCAGACTGTGCAACTGATTGGAATCTGAAGAATTTCGGCTAATATTTACATCAGGTGTTTACCCTTTGATAAGAAACAGGTCATTCACAAACATGACATAATATTGGTAGGTTGGTCACGGTGTTTGCTTTGCATTTCACACACTTAAAAATTCTCGTTACTTGGAGAACAGTTGCATATTGTAGTTTTATATGGATTAATAGCTGTGTTTTCCTCCTTTATTTCCATGGAGCCATTTGTTTAAAAAGGGCAGTTTTACAGAAATAGCTCTGTGAAGTTTCACACATGCCAGCGTGTTAGCAGGGTGTTGCCTTTGTCTCCGGAGTGTTTTGGAGGAGAAATCCTGTTTGGTTTTCCAAAGTTACAATTCCTCACCCATAAACACCAACAGCCCGGTCTGAAAAGCTTATCAAGGAAAACGCTGGTTCTTGCTTCTCTGATGGAAGGATTGTGCTGGTGAACTTTAAGGGAACTGCTCAAGTATGTGACTGCGCTGCCTGGCCGTGCTCAGTGCCAGGGGCTGTTTTTCCTGGGTCGTTGAGGATAAATCAGAGACTTGATAAAGAAGATACTCGTGTTTCTGATGGGTGACACTTTGGGCAAGCATTGTATATAACTGCGGTTGAGTTACGGATTAATTAGCAGCACCTAATACAATCTAAATGAGGTCAAACACAAACAAGCTGTAAGTAGAAAAAAGCTTGCCCTTGAAAGTCGGGTAACTTGTTAACTGGCTGCAGCCCGAGTCGCTGATTTTTCTCTGTACAGAGTTAATGTACCAGATGCATCAGGCTTTGACTTAATAAGTTGCTTGCAAGGAATTCAAGATTGTGCAATACAAACCGCCTTTCCGTAGAATTAAGAGGTTGAGGTGGTGACGGGTATTTTAACAGGAGTCCGTGAGGGGCTGTAGACATCAGCAGGACTCAAACCTGTACTGCATGCTCAGGGGCTGTATTTGATAAATGTCTGGGTGAACGAGGAGTTTTAGTGCACAGCACTGCTACCTGAGCTGGGAAAACGTACAGCATGAGCAGTAACAATGTGAATTTCCTGGCACGGCTTTACGTCTACTATTTTTTTCAATTATTATTACAGTGGAAACTTCGAACAAATCCACTGCTACCTGAGCTGGGAAAACGTACAGCATGAGCAGTAACAATGTGAATTTCCTGGCACGGCTTTACATCTACTATTTTTTTTCAATTATTATTATGGTGGAAACTTGGAACAAATCTTGTTTTGAGACATAAGACATCATTATCTCAGCCCAGAGACAGCCCAACCTCGTGTACACAGTGTCCTGTGTCATCTGGGTTTTGTTCTTCCTCAGCCATCAGCTGCCTGGGAAGTGTTAGACAAGTCAAGACATTGAGGTGCTGGAGCAGTGCAAAGAAGGGCAGCGAAGCTGGTGAGGGGTCTGGAGCACAGGCTGCCCGGGGAAGTGCTGGAGCCACCATCCCTGGAGGTGTTTAAAAGACGTGCAGATGTAGCACTTGGGGACATGGTTTAGTGGTGGCCTTGGCAGTGCTGGGTTGACGGTTGGACTTGATGATCTTAAAGGTCTCTTCCAACCTAAATGTTTCTGTGGGTCTAAGTCCCGTTCCCTAGGGAGACCTTGTTTCTCTTCCACGCTTTTTTTCATCTCATCTCTCTAGTTTGTCAGATCTATAAAGCAAAGAGCGTGCGCTTTGTATTTGCAAACTGCTTTGCATAGAGGGCTGTGCTCTGCGTAGGGTGTCCTAGGCAGTCCTGGAGTAAATATAATAGATCAGTGGATGGAAGTCAAGTTAGCCTTTTTAAAGAAAAGCAAACAAACCCAACAGAACTTTGGGTCTTAATCGGTTGTTAGTGGCTTTAGTTCTTCCTTGGGCATGGAGTCACACACTGTTAATACGCTTCCCTTCATCTTCTGGTGTACTTGGTTCTGATATACTTTTAATTTAACATTTTTCTTTTTGCTTTCAGAGGTTTACAATGAAAATATTGTGAGCTTGTCTGGAATGTGCACGTTGTATTCCAGCCTTGCCAGGACATTTCTAAGACCCAGAGACAATGTAATCCATGAAGGTGCTCCACTACCTACCAGCTGAGGAGAACGATAATACCATTGTGAATGTCAGTTGGGTTCTAGGTATGTTGATGTTTTTCTTTTCCGGTTGAAAGAGTAGGCAGTTTTCACGTAGTTCTTTAAACACGTTCTAATCAACAATTCTGCTTCCAGGGTTTAGGAGACATCTTCCCCACAGAAATATGACAGGTTTTCCCTAAGATGTGTTTTATTAATGTATGATTTCAATTTTAGCAGAAACATCTGGAGAAGAATATATTAATGTTCTTAAGTATATTACTTCTTTTGATTTTTTTACTACTTCAAGGACGTGAAATTGCAAACTTGGTCTTAAGCAAAACAGATCTGCCAAATGTGAGCCATGGCAAGAGTGGGACCCACTGCGGGGGACACTCAATATGGGGGGGAAAGTCCTCTTGCTTATCTGGCACTTCTCCATGGAGCAGAAGGAAAGGCTGAAGGAGGCGTGACAGACCGCACACGAGGAGGGAATGTCCTACGAGCTGCGGTGTCCTCCCGCACCTGGCACAAACAGGGACTCGGTGCTTGCTGCTGCCCTTTCCAAGTCAGCTGTTCTTACCTCAGTCTTCCAAGACACTGAAATTGTGTTTGCTATTATTTCCAGTATCATCATAAAAACCTGAGAGAAAAATTCTTTGCTATGTTGCTAACCTCACTGTAGATCACAAACAGGTAGCTTGAAATAACGGTGGAAAAGAGATCTTGGGAAACACTGGTATAGGAAACCAAGAGGGTACTTTCATTGATATACGTGAACCCAAGCACAACTGTTATTTAGATTCTACACATAGCTGTGAAAAGTTAGAGCCAAATTCTCATTGTAAATCAAGGTGGCTCCACTAACTTCAGTGGAACAGTGCCAGCCCACCCCAGACAAAGACTTGTCTCAGTCTATTAACAGCAGCAGCCGAGTAATGGAGCTGCTTGGAGAAGTTCCACTGGGACAAAATTTTGATTAAAAGAACGGAGATAAGAATGACAGAGGAATCTACGTCCTGGTTCTCTTGTGGAATGTGGCTCCCGCAGGGTTCGACCCCGTGCACCTTCCAGCACCTCCAGAGACCACCATGCCTTGTGCAGCTCCGCAAGTCACTGCGGGGATCCAGGTTTTCAGGTGCAGTCCGTTCATTTAAATAATGTAACAGTGGTGTGATAGCGACTGTGGTACAGTCTGATTCTGCATTTAGTGTCAGTGCAGTCATTCTCTCAGCTTTTCTCTTTCTCCGTACCTTCAGAAAATCCAAGGTTTTCCTTTCACCAGACAGCTAAATTTTTTATTTCTTTAAATTCTTCAATAGACTGTGGTGAAAAGGATGGGGAATGTTGTCATCAGCCACTGATGCTTCATGTTTCCCGTGTGACCCTGTTATTCAGGGACAGACAATTAAATTTCACAGCTGCATTTTAGATCATCCCTGAAGAGAAAGAGAGAAAATTTCTCCAGGCATCCTTGAGTCGGTTTCTTACTGAAATTTCAAAAAAAGCCCAGCAGAAGTTCCCACTGTGTGGTGTTATGCTGTTTTCATTTCCCAGAAACTAGTTAATTTATTTACTGTGTCCCACCAGTCCAAGTTCCCTTTATAGATTAACTTGTGTATTTTGGCTCCTATCCATCTCTTCCTTTGGCTCAAAATGAATGATACCAGGACTGTCTTTGAAACAAGGCAGGAATGTGAAATTTTTTTGATTAAACAGCAACATCACCCCTGAAACCTCTCTTTCTGCCAGCTTTATGAGGCCCCACTGCAGGAGTGTGGTATTGGAAATGGCAGATTAAGGTCTGGTGAGTTCAACCTTTTTGAAGAAATGAGACATGTAACATTCTGGTGGGATTTGGAAACGGTTTGCATCCCCTCGGAAGGTGTGTCAACTGGAGCAGCTTGTCGCCAAAGGTTTTCAAGACTATTTGCTTTCTTTTAATAACTAATCATCCTTTAGAACTGGTTTAAATAAGAATTACTAAACAAGGTCACTGGCTAGCACCTACCTTGCTTGCCAGGTTCAGTTTTTTATTAGGGGCTCGTACTGCCTGTGAGTGTGTCAGAGGGGTTTGAAGCTGGTTGAGGGGGTCACACTGTTAGTGTGACCATCTCCTGCCTGTCTTCTGTTGGCCTGTTAAGCGGGCTGCTCGTAGAGATCTCATTCATTAAACTAAACCTGCATGCATCATGTCTAACAATCAGAGAGTAAATGTCAAATGCTGCTGATAAACACTGTTTTCTAGACTCTGCAAGAATTGTGTGTTTGCTGTATATGAACTCTGAGCTGGTGCTTTTTTGAGTACGTTTGGTAGGTTTGCGGGGGAGTTCCTAACATCAGCCATAAAAATATTTGGCAGCCTTTTAAAATCTATGATTTGTTACTGACAGCAGGATCTCTCACTGAGATACTCCATCAATCTCCCGTCAAGCCACTTTCTATAAGCCTCTGGAAAAGGTTTTCCAAGGTGTGTAGTTTTGAGCACATATGGGAATGGCATGGAAGCTCCCTTAAATGACAAACCATTTTCATCATGTTCATGAACTAAAGGATGATTTGGTTCTTGCTTCTCTGGGAAGCAATGGAAGCCTTCAAGGAGTGGGGAAAAGGCTGATTATAATAATGATTTCTTCCTATTGATAATTCTTCTGGGTTAATCTGTGCACTGTTTGTTCGGTACAGTTATCCACGGGGCACTGACATGCCCAACTAACTGTCCATGTGTTCATACTTCTGTGTGAGATTTTCTGAAAGGAGACATGGAGGCACTGGTGGGGTTTGGGGCACGCTTTGTGTAATGTCGTTGCAGTTGTGTAGTTGCAAACCCCCATGCTGTCTAGATCAGGGCTACATCCATCTGAATGAGAGCTAGGCACCGATCCCCGGTTGTGAGCATTTTTGGAAGCACAACTCTAGGTCACTTTGAAGTTTCAACCAGCCAGGTGCGTGTTGTATTTAAGCACCTCCAGGATTAGGTAGCATCTGAGCTGGGATTTTCAATCCTTCAGATTTATTTCTAGGCAGATTTGGAAACTAGTCTTGATTCTGGCCCTTGATGTTTTGCAGTTATAATGACAGAGCATCTTCTAATTTTATGTATAGTCTTTTAGATTTAATGAAGATCTAGAGAACTCTTGTTATCAAAGGCTTAGTTGCTCTGTTTGCAATAAAGGAAATAATCATGCTAAGATTCTGATAATTACGGAAGCCAGAAATTTACTTCTACCCACTCTAAATACTATTTTGACGTTCTCATGTTGAGCATGTGTGCGATGCTCAGTGCCTGATCTCCCCAGGTGCGATCAGAATCCTCCCACTGAGTCTTTTTCACATGTTTCTTTTTAGGATCCTCTAGATATCACTGGAATGTGACTACAGAGAAAAATGTGCTTTTCTATCAACTCAGTTGTGGACATTTAATCAGACTTTGATTTCTGGAGATGCTACAGCATGGATTCAACAGGGAATGAGATAGAAAGATGGACTCACAGGCAAGGGGGCAGACTGGGAGAGCTGGTAGAGCCTGTGACCTCTCCTGAAAATAGTAATCGTCTTTCACCAGTAAAGTCAATTGGCAGTGTAGACCATCTCTTGCACCTCCCTGGGAGAGTGGACTCTGCTTACAGCTCTTTCTCAGGGGGATCAAATGTTCCAGAGTATTCCACCCCATCGTGCTATGGTGAAAACTGCTGTTTGCCTCCAGACCAGGTACCATACATGGACTTAGAATATGTAAGAGGTATTTACAATCTCAGCGCAGCAAACTCTGACCTCAGATGCCTACATCCATACAAGGCACCAGACCTGAGCATCCATAACAACGCTCACAGCACCAGTCTCGCGGAACACTGTGGAAGCACTCCTACCCGAGGGGCTTTAAATCAGGGGCCGCCGCTTCCAGCTGCACCTCCACCTTCTCCTCCCACGCGACTCGATAGCTATAAAGTCACTAGACACCTTGAAAACTCAAGAGGGAGATGCAACTCTAGATGTCACAGTGAGTGTAGGGTGCAGCCGGCTCCTTGCGTGCAGGACAATCAGCTAGCAGATAGGGATGTACCATGGAGTCAGCACAGGGATGAAGCTACGGAGCAAGATATAGTGGCTGCTAGGAGAAAGACTCTGGAAAGCAAGGGCCTTTCTTCTGATTCTGCAAATGAGGCATCTCGATCAAAAATTCAGGGGTTAAAGATGGAGGAAAATGGAGAGTTGAGCCCATCCCAACAACCTATAAAGAGAAGCAATCCACACATTTTCAGCAGACCTTCTTCATTCATTTTCCAAGAATATTTAAAGACTGACTCTGTGGCTAATGTCCCTAAAATACTTTCTGCTTATAATGCAGTTCATGCTTATAAAATTCCTGAAGAGATGAACTCCAAGTCCTACCACCCAGTGCCTACCAGCCCTAGCACTGTTAATGATACACAAGAAGACAAACAGTATCCCTGCAGCGTATGTAAGCCAACTCTCAGAGCAGCAGATCTGCAAAGCGCAGTGCCAGAACCCAGCCAACGAAAAGGATCCTTGCCCTGCCCTCAGTGCCCGCTCCGTGCCGAGTTGCATTCAGACTTGGATCGAGATATGTTTGAGGACGGTTGTGACTTAAAATGTATGGAGAATGGTCTTCTAATTAAAAATGCTTCCAGGAAGCCGAGCAGTTGTACAGATGAAAATCAGTGCTATGACTCTGAAGGAAAAATTGGGA
>NW_010542525.1:0-22619 GCF_000687285.1 Phaethon lepturus | reverse complement strand
CGCGCGAACCCAGAAAGCCAAAATGCAGATATCATCACTGTCCTGCAGCTACAGTACTGCAGAAGCGGAGCACCCTCGCTGTGAGGAGTCGGACCAGGGAAATAAGCAATGCTATGATAATACTAACCAAATGACTGTTTTCAGACCAAAGGAAGATCCCACATCTCAGTTTTCACATGAAGTCAAGAAAGAAAAACAGGCTAATAACAGCAGTCCTGACCTTAGCATGCATCCGGAACAAGAGGAACCTCCTGTTCAGAAATATCAACCTGAATTTCAAAAACAGCTGTTAAGACAGCTTCAGGACGATCTTGCCGGGGAACAAATCACCAGGCAGACGACTCCCATGCTTTACTATCTTTCTGGGGGGAAAACCACCAACATCCCACACAACAAGCTCGCCCAATGTCAAGAGGACTCAAGGAGCTCACCAAAGGAATTTCCAGCAAGCAGCTACTCTGCCTCAGCGTGGTGTCTAGAGATAGAAAGGGAAAGCAATCAGCTGCAAAGGACCAACCATCATCATCAGTGCAGTGCTGATGATCTCGTGCTCGAGACTGAAGATCTTACTCTTGCGAGTCCTGCTTCATCCACGGATGAGAGTTTCAAGAACGACTATAGAGAGAAACTCAAAGTGGCTCAGAAAAAGGTTCTGAGAGAAACTTCCTTTAAAAGAAAAGACTTACAGATGAGTTTGCCCATTAGACTGAGACAGAAACCCTCTAAAAGGCCTTCAATTGAACACCTTAGGTCTTTCTCGTTAACCAGTGCAGGCGAGGATGCCAAACCTGTTCCTTGTTCCCCTTCTCATCTAGAATCCTTGGAAAGTTTCAATAGAGATGAAGAAATTAAGAGGCCGCAAACAGGTCGAATAGGGGGAAGGAAAAGGGTAACAGAGGAGCAAAAGAAACTGTGTTATTCTGAACCTGAGAAACTCGATCAGCTGGCAGGTAAGGAAGTATCATGGAATCAAGTCGGGGATGAAATCACTGAGCCAGATATAGTGGCAGCTAGGAGAAAGACTCTGGAAAACAGAGGGAGGGCACTTTCCAGTTCAAGTATCTCCAGGACAGAGCTGAAACAAATCCAGCATACTGCACTTATCGAATACATGGAACGAAAGATTAATCAAAGACCAGGTAGTTCACAACACCTCCCGCTGCATAAGCTGCCCCTGCAGAAGAGGCTGTCGCATCCCAAATGGCCTCCTGGCAAGATTTCCAATCCAAACGGGAGCAGGAAGATGCAAAACAATGAGGTTTGCAGCCAGGTTTTCTCTAAAGAAGAATCGCCAGACGTTTTTCCTCCTTTGGCTTTTGTTTCCCCGCTGACCGTGACCAGCAGGTGTGATCCCAGCTCTGATGCTGCTGGTACCGCAACCTCGAAGCATGACCCATCTCCCAGCGAAGCGGGCGGGAGCTGCGCCGGCAAGTGTGCGTCAGCCGCAGGTCTCCCACAGGCGGGTGATCCTGCGCCTGGGAGAGCTCATGGGAGACCAAAATCAACTCCTTCCACGCAGGTAAGAAAGATAGTAATACAGTAATTATCGTTTGAGTCCCACTTACGATTATCTACCTGTTTTAGAGAACTGCGGGACTATTCACGTGAAGAACTGCGGGACTATTCACGTGAAGAACTGCTGAACATCACAAATGAGGAATTAAGACTCAAAATGAAGATTTTTCTATTATTATTATTATTTTTTAGCATGCAATAGAGAGTTGATAGATGTGGCGGAGAAGCCACATTTTGCTTAACCTGTAGGAAATGCTGTGTAGCTGTTAGAAAGCAGGATGTGTGCTCTGGTTTGCAGTGTACAGGAGGAACAATTCAGGAAGATTTTGGGAGAAGTGCTACCAATTTTATCATGTTAAATATTTTTGATTAATGATAACAATTCGTTATTCTCGAAAGTGTTTTGTAAGAAAGTATTGCAGACAAACAAGGTGTTCTTTAAGTTACAAGAGAACTGCATAAGGATGGAAACAGCTGCCTAGTCTGCAAACGCAGGTTGCCCCAGTGTGCTGTTTTCATTTCCAGGACGCTGGCAGAGGTGCCGCTGGCGCAGCGGCCGCGTCTCGGCGTTGCGAGAGCTGTCTGGGCCCCCCCAGGTAAGGCTGCGAAGGCTGCGCCTGGGTAGAGCCGACGTCCCAGATGTGCGAACTCCGAAGGCAGCCGCGGTTGTCTGCTTCTGCCTTGGGAGCCTTCGTTGTCCGTGTGGGGATACTCGTCCCCTACGCTATTTCCTTCACTTCGGCCCCGTCTTTAAAATAATTTTTACTGTGTGGAAATACTTGGAAATTTTTACTGTAGCAAAAGGGGGAAATGCAGAGTGTACCTGAGCTGCTCGCCCTGCCGCAGCCGCTCTCCTCCAGATCTCCGAGATCACAGCTCCCTCGTCTGAGCTCTGCAAAAACGGCATCTGCAACAGCTCGGATATGCCCGGTCTTGAAAAATACGGTTGCTCAGAGAGTGGTGTGACAGGGGCTTCTGGTGTGGGTTTTTTAAAGGGAAAAAAAATGTTGTGCTGTTTACACATAGCTAACTAGAAAGTTTGTTTGTTAACTCTTGATAGTTATTTAGCTTGTTTGAGGACCATCAGGGAAGAAAAAGATCTGAACTCTGTCTCAACAAGGCAGTGACGCTGACACTTGTGTAGTAATAGAATTTCCACTGTTTCAGTCATTTAAAAAGATCCTAAGGTTTTCTGGAGGCTTCATTATCTTAGAAAAAAAATTGTATTTTTTAGTAAGATTTTGAAGTTTTTCTTTAATTTCCTTGTTTAGCTAAGAGACTTAGCAGGTCAGCATGAATGTCACTGGAAGTTCTGGACAGAACAGTAACATCATAAACATATTTGATCATAGCTCTATAATATGTACTAAATAATGAAAAGATGAGAAATCCAGAACTGGTTCCATTAGTAATTAACTTAGTTTATCATCTTTGGGAAATAGCTGTAAGTAGGGGTTTCATTCTGTTACAGCTGTATCTCATTTTTTCTCTTTGTTTTCCTCCACAAGAAAGTGCTGTTGTGCTGTGGTAGAAAATCCAGACTGGCCCGGGCATGTTTGCAGTATTAATTACTCAGATAGAAGTTCCAGCTGGGACCGGCCCGAGGATCAAGCTATGATCATTACCCGCACCGGTAGTGTCCGTAGGCTGGTGGAAAAAAGCTTGAGAACATTATTATGCACATTTTGCATTCGTTCAATTGCTCAATATAACTTTGAGGTAGTTTTTACTGATATTCTCTATTTTCTGTGATGACTGTTGCAAGCAGTTTGTTTAGCCTACAAGCTGGTCCTACCCCTGCCATTGCCACGAGGCCTGAGGGTGAGTAAGAGCAAGGCCCAGCAATGTGCGCGGTCATTTTCTTGGGTGTCTCTGTGCCTCTTCCCTTCATCTATCCCTCCATAAACATGCGCCAATCCATGATCACAGTATTGCATCATCATCACATTAATTTAGGTGTCACAGTACAGCACCACACTGTGATGCCATGGGGTTTTGCAGGGGGTATTTTTGGCACCTTTTCAGTGGAAAGGCTTTTTCAGCATTAAGGGCATCAGTAAATCACCAGAACCAGGTGGTTCAAGTCAAGGTCAAATAAGGGTTTTACTTCTTAATTGCAGTGAAAAGGTGCACATAATAGATAAGATACGTCTAAGTGACTTTGCCAAGCTGACTTCATTTTTTGATGAAAAGCTAAAAAGGCTGTGTTAAAGCTGGCACACAGAGTGTCTGCAGACCTGGAAGAGGGGGAAACTATGGGAGAAAATGGAATTTCAGAAATAGCAAGACTTTCTTTGCTGAGCCACAGCACAGCTCAGTTTGGCCTCATGAAGAGCTTTGTATCTCGCCAGCTCCTGCTTGAGCCGGGTAAGCGCAGCTCAGCTGCAAACCATCCACGCTCTCCGCAGAGCCCCACGTCTGCGTCAGGAAACCTGCCCAGACAAGCCACGGCTGGAGATAGTGTGGGGCTCGTGGGATTAAAGACAATAGTCCAAGCATGTGGAAGCTTTCCTAGCACAACAACATCTGCTGGTATTTTCTTAAATCTAGAAACTGCTCTGTGTGTGTATCTGTCTTCACTGGGGGTCCTGCAGGCTCCGCTGTTAGGCATTAAGTCTCTTCGTCGTCCTCCACTGCCCTGGTCTACTTCAGGAAAAGAAAATGCCTTCAATAACTCCACAAGTGGCTTAGGAAAGAGTCACACCAACCGTAGAGGCAGGGTTAACTCGGACCTTTAGGGGAGGGAAGGACCGATTGCTGCATTGCTTTTATATGTGACCTTAGAGAAGGAGCTAAGCAAAGGCGGACAAAACCTCTATGCTTGTTTTGGGGGAAAAATTTTTTGCTTTGTGCCTACAACTTTGAAGCTCATATGTCAGGTTAACATATTTAAATTGGGGCTTATAAATCTTCCTTCCAGCTAGTCCCTCTAACTTGCCTCCCTACTGTCCCCTCATAATCCTGTTAGGTTATGAAAAATTTTGCTAGATGAAAAAGTAGGTTTGTTCATTCAGTCATGATTAATACAATAGTATTTACGTATACAGATGCACTGACTATTTTCACAAGCAGTTACATGGATGCCTATGTGTACATTGGTGATTGCAGAAGATGGTCTACACATACTCCAATCATCTTGTGTTCAACAGTGCCCCTATATTCTTGCAAATTTTGGTCCAAAGTGTACTTTTGAATTACATATATCTACTTATTATGTCATTATTAATGTAATTATTTATGCCCTGCAGACAGTAGCTTTTTTTCCATCAAAGTTTCTTTGGAAGTGTTGAATCGGAAAACTCAAAGCACTGGGTTAGGAATGCATCGGCCAACTCAAAAGTAGAAGTCTGATCTCAAATGGTTAACTGAAAGTCTTTAATAAAACTTTCAGTTAAGTCTAATGGCCATTTCAAAACAGAAGCCTCAGATGAACGGTGTTTCCTCTATGTTGGTATTTGATTTGCCTAGAGAGATGGAAGCACTAGATGTCTTCTCTAAGGAGGACTGAGAAGTGATGCACAGGCGACACTGATGGCATGAACCGGTTCTCACTCTTGGGCTGAAACGTTCTCGCTACAGGAATGAGGAGTAAGGAGCAAGACAGTAAAGATTTGCCCTCTTGCAATACAGCCACTGTGTTAGCAGAGGGCTGGGGGAGGAAAACACAGAGTGCAGATCGTCCTGCTCTGTCCTGGCCGGTGGTGCCCAGACGTGGCCTGAGAAAGGTCGCGGCAAGCCCTGGTCCCCGCGAGCGCCTCGTCCTGGTGGTACCGTGCTCCCCAAGGTGGGCGGCACGGCTGCGTGCTTTTCGTCCATTTGTCAAACAGCGTCAGTGTGACATTTCACAGCACGCTTTACCACAGGCTTATTTCAGAAAACATGCATGTTGGTTGTAATTAGCAAATGAGAAATTGAATGGGGATTCAAATAACGTGGAGTGGCGCAGACACACGTTTCATCTACTCCCTTTTTTCCCAAGCAAATAGGCATTATGGAAGCTGAATTTTAAAAGCTTTAATAAAGAGGAAGCTGGAAAGATAATGACAGTTAAACGGTCCGCAGAAATATCTGTTGTAGAGGAAGTGTCTGAAACAAAAGGAAGTTCTTCTTTCTTATAGTTTCCGTGACACTGAGAAAGATGGATGCAAGAATCATGAACATAAAGATGACGACATAATTGGACGTGCATGTTGTCAGGATACTAAGGAGCTGACTCCTGAAACCTTTATTCCTATGCCAAGAAACGGAAGCGAGGAAGATGCTCAGGAGGAGGAGGAATGCAGAACTAAATCTCTGAATGGCGATGCTTTAATGAAGTGTCCAGAGCAGCGGTCTGCAGCTCCCCAGGAGCAGGTAACGTACTGCCGCACGGCGTCCGCTCAGCCTCGCCGGGGACACAACGATACAGCCAAAGGTTTCGTTGCACAGGGAACGTCCGTGCACAATAGCCAAGATGACGTTCTCCCTGAGAGAGAGACAAATCTGCCCGAAAGGAGGCTGCAGTCTCCTGAAGACCAGCGATACGAAGAGCTTGCTATGGAGATCATTGCCAAAGACAATTCTCTGGTTGATATTCTCGTGCCTCATCCTGTTAGAAAAACTGCTCTAGACCTCATGGAGGGTCTTTTTCCTGTTAACATTTCCATGCTGGATAAATCACACAGAAAAAAGGGAGATGTGCAGCGTGCGCAGGAGAATGAGTAAGTAGACAAAACCAATTATCTAGTATTTTCAGCTCTTTTTTGTGAATGAATATCATGTACATACTAGTAGTGAGATGACTTGAGCGTATTTTTTTATTTTTGTTTTGTTAGAAAAATACTTTAGCTTTCTGATTTACATGTCAAGAAATAGCTGAGGCTATGGATGTATGATGGAAGAAATGTGGCTCAACCATACCTTATTAAAAAGGACTGTGACAAACCTGGGCTGCAAATCTTTTGCTCTACATCTTTTAAAAGCTTAGAAAAAATCCTGCTGAGAGGAGAGTGATTCTGAAGTCAAGATGCAAAAAAACCATGAACACAATGTTTGGGACAAAAACCTCTTTAAGTGTTTGTTGCAGGTATTTATTTTCTGTTCCAATAGCAGGAGAAGTAGTAAAGATGCAGCAGAAGAATGTCCCTTATCTGAACACGATGCCAAGCAAAGGAGTGAAGATCCTACCTCTAAGGGAACCCAAATCCCGACCAGGAGCAGAGACAGCACGAACGACCTAGATGACGTCACGCCTAAGAAGGTATGTAAGAGGACCTGCTGTTTCTTCACCACGACAAAGAAGTTGTCACTAATGTCACATATATATTACTGTGGATATTTTTATTCAGGACTTTGATCACAATAATAAAGTTTCACAGAAAACTTTAAATACGTTTTTGCCAGTAGGTCAAGTCCTGGCAAATTAGTACATTGATCATATATGGTGATATTTAAATCCTGCCTGGTTTGATTCAGATCTCCTCCCACATACTCCTCCTCAGCGGGTCGCTGGGGAGGGGTTGTATCTGGAACAGGCACGCAGGGCTGGTTAGACATCTCCTTTCAAGGCCAGCTCCTGTGCAGCAGCTGACTCACGATTTAACACTCAAATCTGGTCTCAAAATCTGTAAAATTCATTACAACTGGCAGCTTAAATAAGAAATATTTTTCACTCTGAGAGAACTAGTGATAGGACAAGAGGAAATGGCCTCCAGTTGTGCCAGGGGAGGTTTAGATTGGATATTAGGAAAAATTTCTTCACTGAGAGGGTGGTCAGGCATTGGCACAGGCTGCCCAGGGAGGGGGTGGAGTCATTATTACTGGAAGGGTTCAAGAAACGTGTGGATGTGGCGCTTCAGGACATGGTTTAGGGAACATGGTGGCGCTGGATTAATGGTTGGACTTGATGATCTTGAAGGTCCTTTCCAACCTAGTGATTGTGTGATTCTGTGATTCTGAACTGGCAGCAGCGTCTGTACACTACAGTGCCCTATTAATTTCCATATGTGCAGGGAACAGAGGTAGCTGGGACATAGCTGGACTACGATAGAAATATGGCACCTTGGAAGGGCAACACGTAGCTTTGAAGAATTAGGGTTTTTTTTTTTTCTGTAGAAACCTGGCCATGCTCCATCCCAGGTAATGACAATCTGCCTTCCTGAGACTCCTGCTGTGCACGTGGTGGCATTTTTCGTTCTCCGCTGTCTAACTGCTGCTCCTGTTCACGGTGGCATTGGCTGATTTCCAAAAAAAAGGCTGGTAGGGTTCTTGTCCCACTCCGGTCTCAGGGCCTTTTTCCATATCAACATTTCTGTATCAAACAGCCTCCTCCGGTTCCTTTGCTACCCAGGCACTGTGGCTTGCTTGAATCACCCGTGGAACTGATTTTTTCTGTACATACTATAAATTAAATTCCAGTCAGTTCTTGTAAAGCTTGGTGATAGAGCTGTGACTTCATACTGCTGTCTTAGAGCATAACCGTGTGTAATCCTGTGGTAATCTTTATTGCAGTTCACTTCTGACTGACTGAAAGGTCTCCGAGCTAGGGATTATATCACTAGTTAAGGCGATTATCAGTAATTTGCTTTTCAGAGTTTGAGAATTAAGTACAGCTTAGAAAATATTTTTTTTCTTTTTCTTTCCCAGAGCTTAAAATTATTTTAAAAGTCCAAAATTTGGCAAAGACGACGTGAGGAAAATTCTTTAGAATTATATGGATTCTCTTTGGCAATAACAGCTTTCTGTCATGTTTGCCCTTTGCAGCTGGAACTCATCTCCAGCCTCCGGTCAAAGCTGCAGACCCTGTGGCAGGAAAGGGAGCTCATCCTCTCCGAAGCCAGGGAGTGCGCCGAGCGAGGCGAGGCGCTGGAGGCAACGGTGAGGGACGTCTGCAAGCCCAATGAGTTTGAGCGCTACATGATGTTCATCAATGACTTGGAGAAGGTTGTGAGCCTCTTGCTCTGCCTGTCCAGCCGCCTTGCCCGGGTCCAAAATGCCATGAGGAGGATTGACAGCAATACAGATGCTGAGGAGAAGGTGAGTGAGAAGCTGGCAGGGCATTTGTTTTGTTCACTTCTTTCCAGACGGGGCTGTGCTCACCTCTTTTGTCTGACAGCTCTAAAGAAAAGCTGTAAATGATCCACGAATCCCAACCAGCCGTTGCTCAGGCCGTGTTTAGTCCCACGCGACGGGCTGCGTCTCCACGGCCGAAGCAGAGGGGACCTCAGGTTCAGTGCTGGAGAACGAAAGTGCAGAGTGAGCTCTGCAGCTGGGTGCTGGGCTGCAGCAGCCGCAGCACCCTGAGAGGGTCCGAGCCAGAGGGGTGGCCTTCGAACCCTCGGGCCGCTCCCTGTGGAGTAGCTCCGAGCCTGTGCTTCAGAAGGCTTTGGGGTTTTGGGGCTTTTCCCCCCCCGGTAATCTCAATGCAGTAATTACTGCCTTTGAAATTGTATTTCGCTTCATGGGCTTAACTGCGGAGAGCAGGAAGAAGATGTGGCCGCAGCATGAGATAAGATTCCCTGTAGTTTAACTCAACTAGCCAGCTTTACTGGAAAATTAGGAATTGTCTCATGTCACCAGGAAATGTTTTCAAGTCTGAAATATACTTCTTTGCTAAAGAAGAAAAGCCGAATTTATCCCAGGAATGATGCTTTCCTGCTGTCCTTATTGTTTTTAGACATGTTTTTATCAATACAATACCTGCTGTTATGTCTCATTTGGAAGTCAGAAAAGCACAGAGTTAGAAAAGCTGGGATTTCCCGGAGCTGTGCTGCTGCCGACCAGTAGCTCTGGAGGTTTATCGTAGCTTACACGCAGAAGGGCACTAAGGGAGTCCTGCCATGCAGTGCGATACGGAGAATCGGGACCTACCCGCCCCAGAAAGTCGGTTGTGTTAACATGAATAACTGGGGCAGCACTTGACACTGACTTTGGCCAACAGACTTGGGGGGGGGGCTGCTGTTTCTTTAGTGTTGTGTGTATACTCTTCGTAGTAAATACATTAAAGTCATTTATTGAAGATTTTTAAAAACATACTCGGTAAAGACTTGGTTAAGTGCCGGCATTTTTGCAACCACCTCCCAGTCATTGCAACTGCCCCGATGCGAAACCAGCAGTCTTGACCTTTGACTCCATTTTAGGGTGTCAGTGGTGACCTTTGCTCTGTGCTATATTTATGGACACTGTCCTGAAACTGGACATTTTCCAGCAGTGCTATCCCTGTGAAAATCATTACAGCTGAGAAAGAATTAGTGAAAATATGAAAGGTATTAAAATCCTGTAGAACAGGCAAGGCTTGCTTCTCGTGGATTTGTTAAAAAGAAACCTTTGATGAACAGTTACTGTCTGCATCAAAGTTACTTTATCACATGTACCTTTTAATAGAAGTCACACTATCTTTTTAATATGACATTGGCAGTCTGGCCACACACAACTTGCAAAATACAAAGATATGTGCCTTAAAGACCTTCTAACTGGATGAAGATGGATACAGGATACTCTAAAATTACCAGAATGTGAAGTATATTGATTTTTTTCCCCGAGGGCAGCACGGAAGAAGTGAGCCTTGATGGGGTTTACTGGGTGTCTTTACCTTACAAGCCACAAGAATGAGTAATTCAATTGAGAAAAAACTCATGGGGAACATAAAGCCCACAAGAGGAAGCAATTAAACTAAATTGACTGTGGCTTCCAAATGAAGATCTAGAGTCTGCCAGGAATGATGAGTTTTCATAGTGTGCTGCTTTGTTTTTTCATCCTATTAGCAATCGCTGAATGAACGGCACAAGCTCTTGTCTAGACAGCGGGAAGATGCAAAAGACCTGAAAGAATGTGGTTTCTGGTATACTTGCCAAATACCTGACTGATCAGCAGCTCCAGGACTACCGACGCTTTGTTCAAGTCAAGACCTCCTTGCTGATTGAACAGAAGGACCTTGAAGAGCAGATTAAATTTTTCAAAGAACAATTAGAAAATCTCGAGAAAAGCATCCCCCTCTAGTACCCACCAAAAGACCATCCATTTCAACACGTCGTAATTTGTGATGTTTTCCTGGAGGTCGCCACGCGCTCGGCTTGGTGAATTCTTGCAACCCTGTTCGTGCCACGGTATTGACAAGTGCTCAGATGCTCTGGGGATGCTCTAGGCACACGTGCCTAGACTGCATTTTGGAAATGACTGGTAGGATGTGTTGCTCCTATTAACTTGGCATGTATTTCCCCTTCTTGTTGCCTGTCCATCTGTTTCCAGATTGACATAATCTCAATAAAAGAACGATAGAAATATTTTCCTCATGTGGGTGGGTTGAGTGTTTGAAATGAAAAATTATGTGGGTGTTCCATTTGAATTGGAGATTGCACAAAGCCATAGGAAATGTTATGGACCATTTCAGTGAAGCTCTTTCCACTGTTTACATGTATGACACAGTAAAAATATGCTGTAATGGAAGAAAATAATTATTTCCTTCCTTGGCAGTTGCCATCCATGGGTCTTTGCTGGCTCTGCATAATATCAGTAGGCTGACCACTAGTGGGTCTTACAAGGGCATCAAAAAAACCTGATCAGTGATGAAGCCAGCTTAAATGAACACTTCTGGGAACGATTAAGCTCTGAACTTATTCCTGCAGAGTCATTTGCAAAGTCCTCACTATTGTGAAAAGTCCTTCATGCTTTTGAAGTGTTTATTTTTCAAGCAGCACCTCCAGGGGTTTGCTTTTAGGTAGTTTTCAATTGTCAGCGTGCACAAGAAGTGCTGAATGTGGGGGGGAAAGCTCTGCTGCAGAGTGAGGGAGGTGGGACGAGGGCAGGAAATTATTCCGTTTCAATGAGGCTTTACATAAATCCCTTGCCAAAAATCTTGTAAACTAATGTTGCGTGTTGAGTCAAACCAGTGATGATATTGTATTTAAAATGTGAGTGTGTTTTCTTTGTTTTTAAGTAGTCAGTGAGAGGAATATTCCATCTGAGCTACATACCTAGACATGAATAAGGCAGCTACTAATCGGACTCAGGTCCCTTCCACAGGCAAAACAGCTGTTCATTGTTCCATGACGGCAGGCTGTACGAGGAAATGGTGTGTGTCCCGAGTATTATCACCACTGAGAGAAACTGTCCTGTTCTGAGGCATCTTCTCCTTTGGGATTGCATGAGCTTTCAACAAACGCACAACCACCCAGCATGGGGAGTCAACATGGGTTTCAGTTGGTGGTGTGGGTTCGTTTTACCACAGATCACATTCTTCATCTGAGTTTACCCACCGGGCAACGTGAATGAAGTGATCAAGAAATGACAGCGTACAAGAAGGAGACCACTGGACGCATTCTCCGTGAGCGATGTTAAGGATCACTTGCCGAGGCTCCTGGCTGCTGAAAGCGGGCACCGAAGAGGGTACAACGTGCTGCGCTTGCCCATGAGCAAACTGAGAAGCGCCCCGGGAGTTACACAACAGCGCAATAAAGCACAAATAGCTTGCCAGACTCCGAGGCTGTTAGCTGCTCTGTATTTGTTTTCAGAATAAATGAATGTATCATCAGGTGCTGCCCAGACTCCAACAAAGCAGCATTGTTCTGCTCTAATTTGCATATTTATGCCGAAGTACTCGTATCTATAGCCCTGCTCACGTTTCAAGAGAAACAGCATAGTCCCTGAGTAAGGCTGCGAACACTTGGCGTCAGAAGTCGGTTTTATGATGCATACCAAGTATCCGTAAATATCTTTGCAATAAAGTGTGCAAGTGGGTGGTATATAGCAAAGAGGAGTCTTGTGAATATTAACATTTTGTTCTAGCGATCTGAACAAAATAGGTGGTGCTTAATGCTGAAAACACTGTGTCACTGGACACAAGTGACTCCAGGAGCGCAGGGGCCGAGTTGCCATGTCTATGGTGGTTATTGCCTTAATCCATGGGGAAAAATGGCCAGACACTGTAGATCCTGTGAGTAGATCTGCTCAGTGGTTCTCAAAAGGCCATAAATGCAGGCTTTTAATATGTAAATCTGAAACCTGCCTTTTGAAAAGGGTCTTTAAAATAACAGATGTGATGATAATGGAATCAATGGAGAATTTTAAAAATATGAGCTATGTTAAATGAGCTCTTTGCATTATTTGAGAAGCCTGACGTGAAGGTGCACTCCATTATTATTATTCCTAGTTGAGGAAAATCCACCTGATTGGAAAGAAATGTTTGACAATTGAAGCTAATGCTTACCTTTAAGGGAAAGAATGGGTCTGCTCTGCTTAGTTTCTCTTATCTTTTTGGTCTTTCGTGTTATGGGGAGGATGATTGCTGCTCCTACTACACTGGCATTCATAGATATGCATCAAAGAGCAAGAATTAGAAATAACTTTTAGTCTATTGCCTAAAAAGTCACATATCTGTGCTCCTTGTTACTTTGTTAGAACTGTGAATTTCAGGCAAAGTGAAAAATGGATACAGCGATGAGATTGAAACCTCTTTGCTGGCAAGCAGAGACCCCCTTCCCAAAGCACCAGCAGGTCTGGATCGTCAGGTGGGTCTCGATTTTGACACGGATCGTTTGTCATGGATTTATTACCAGGGGCCAAGCCCAAGGTAACAGTAGTAGCTCACACCAGACCTAAGTCGTGCAGCATTCCTGGCACACCTACATACTAAGCTGTGGACTTTTAAAATCACAATCTGATGTGCAAACACAAATAATTTAATCTGCTCCTGGATGAATGGCAAGGAGCAGCCCTGGGTACCTCTGAGACTGGTGAAAGACTCTTCGGTTGTTCAAAATCGCAGCCATTACCTGCAGGAGAGACGCTCTGCTCTTACAGATGGGCTTGCATCTCCTTTTAGCAGCACGGAGTGGCACTGAGGTGGTGTGTGCTGGCCAAGACCTCTCCCTGGAGAGAACAATGCTCTTTATTTCTTAGCTGCTGGGAGAGAGAACCGCATCAGGCAGGTAGCGTCCACATCCTCTAGATGATCTTCTTGTCTTCACGTCAGTTTATATTATTTCACTTTAAAATCCTTCTCCTAAGTGAAAACCCGTCTCCTAAGTAGAGCTTCCAAACGAAACTTGTTTGGGGGGCTTGCAGGACTCTGTCCCAGTGAGTGAGACCTTGAATCATCCTGCAGCCCAGCCAGTTCTACGTACGGTAAGTGTCCCTCTCCGCTCTGGTCAGCTGTAGTCTTCAGAAGAACAGACTGAAGTCAGGAAATGGTTTAAGTATCTGCTTTTGAATCCTATTTGGGGAAAAAAGAGGGGTTGCCCTTTTCTGAAGGTTTGGTATTTAAAGCACTGATTACATCCCCACACCAATAACCATTGCTTTTATGTGTCAGCTTTTTGCCAACTTCAAAGTCATGCAGTTTAGCTGGTACTGCCTTAACTTTATTCTGGGGAAGAACATGAGAAGACTTCATATTCTAGCCTAAGCTGCCTGAAGAGCTCTATAAACAGATTTCCTACCGCCGTCCCAAACTCGCCCTTCTCCAGCCGTGATGCCTCCTTCCATGGGTTCCTGCAGCACCAGTGAGAACAAAACCCCAAGTACCCGCATGCATCTGCCATCGCTGCAGCGCGGAGGCAGCCGACCCTGGCCTTGGCCGGCAGCGCTGCTGTTGAGTTCACGCAGCTCCTCCTGTTTCTTCTGCCTTCCTTTCCTCCCTCTTGGGGCACAGAAGCCAGGACGGCCAGAAATGCAGAGCGCCTTCTTTTTACAACACTGTGATCCCACGCTGCTCCAGTTTTTTCTGAACCTGTCCAGGCAGAAGACAAATTTAACACCTGAGCTGTAAACAGCAGCAACTGGTGGTGGCTTTAGGGAAGCAAATCTTCCAAATGTAAGGATTATGGAAATAAAACCCTGTGCAGTGCTTGTACATTATTACTATTAATGCCGCTACTCTCTAGCCTCCCATTTGTGACTTCTGCAGCAGTGATAGCGAGTTGCCTCTGCCCAGCGTGCGTTCGACCAGGGAAGCCTTAACGCTCTGCTCTTCCCCGCTGCTGCCCAGAGCCCTGGAAAGCTGTCGGCTTCCAGGGGCTTCAGGGCCTTGGCAAGTCACCAGTGCTGAGACCTGCTGAGCTACTTCTTATGCAAAGTCAGGTGTGTGTTTTGGGGGAATGTAAGGCATGAAGGAGCTCCCTGCTGCCTGACCCCCTGGGGAGAGCAGGCAGGAAATCCCGGCTGCTGCCCAGCCGCAGGCAGCGGGACGCTTGGGAGGCTCCTGTTGCAGCCTGCGAGCCTAATACTTTCTTAACATCCCAGGTAGAAGGTAATGTGACCCCACCACCGTGAGAGGACTGCTATCGGAGACCTGCGGCGAGCTGTCCGTATGAATTAATTACAACTACATCCAGGAGAATGCAAAGTGATAGTGCTGAGGAGAAGGAAGAAGGTGCAATCGGCAAAATGCAAGAGCCTAGACCTCCCCCGTGGGGCGCGGGCTGCGGGGAGGCTGGTGGGATTCCAGGAACGATCTCTGTAACTCATTTGGCCATCCACGCACGAGCGTGGGGGGAGAAACTGCAGTAGCTTATGTTCTGCTAAGCAAAAGCAGGTGGGCCTGATTTCAGGATAAAAAGATACCTTTTATTGCCTAGAGCCAGCGAGATGAGCAAGTGGTCAGTGGAAGCAGACGGTGCATCATGCGCATCTGACGGTGTCTTGGCAGCAATCGTGGGGATTTTAGACATAGCGGCTCATTTAGAATTTCCTTTAACACCCACTGCAATGTGTGGGAGTCACTGCTGGATCAGGAGCTGCTGTTTCAGCCTCTCAGGCACTAAATCGAAGGATTTTAACTGCTTTTTTTTTAAACCCCAGCCTCGTTTTCTTCACTGGGTGTTATGCTGTGGGACTTTTGCATGTGGAGCTAATTAAGGAATGGAGAGG
Organism: Phaethon lepturus; assembly: GCF_000687285.1. Classification (NCBI taxonomy): domain Eukaryota; kingdom Metazoa; phylum Chordata; class Aves; order Phaethontiformes; family Phaethontidae; genus Phaethon; species Phaethon lepturus. The sequence goes on along the minus strand of NW_010542525.1, from coordinate 7,262 downwards.
TGCAGGGGTTAATGTAAATGTTCTCTGCAAAAGATCTATTTGATGCTTGTGCGAGCTGCATTTAATAAGTAGAAGGATGTTCTCTCTGCTTTGGGAATTCATGGCAACCATCTGAATAAAATTTTAAAAATAAACTCGGAGCAGCATTGCAAAGCTAATCTTCTGCACCTGAAGGGAGCCCACGTATAGATTAAAGAATAATCAGGCTGTAGGAATCATGCAACCTCTGGGTTTCACAGAATGTACTCGAGAAGCAGCCCATGAACTTCACTGCCAAACAAAGAGAGGCATTAAAGGTTATCAGAGAGACTCTAATATGTCACATGAGCCTTGAAGCTGAGTCATCTCATAGATAAACCCACGGAGAGAAAATATGGGCTGAACTGATAGTCTTGATTTAGAGAGTCAGAAACACTTCTAAAAACGTGCATGAACAGCCAGAGGCCTTTCTAATGGCCTTCGGCCCACGACGTAAGAACAAGAACATCCCAAACTACCTCGAGAGGGAACCGCTTGTGGAACAATCGCTGCGGAGGTCCCTGCCCCGTGACAGCTCCTGATGGGAAGGCCGGTGGCTCAGCACCCCTTTCCGGGCTCCAGCTGCTGCCTCCTGAGCACGACCTCAGCGTCGCCCAACGTCACAGCCGGAAGCACGAGCTGGTGGTAGGACAAAAAGAGGTCTGAGCAATTCTCACTGACGGGCAACTGTCTGTGACAGAGTGCAGAGGTGGACGGACAGACGGCTGCTTGGAGAGGGGCGAGCTGGTCCGGCCCTGAGCTGACCCGAGCCCGGAGCGGAGCTGTCCTGCTTTGCTGCAAAGGGGGAAAACTACCGCAGGAGAGCGGGGGAAGAAAATACAAACACCACGGTGAGAAGGACTCTTTGTTCCACTGCAGTTTGTCGTCGTGATCACATTGGTGAATCTTACTGGTGTGGCCGCGCTGAGACCACCTGCCTCACGCAGGAGAGATCGGCCAGCAGTGATACCGGTTACGGAGAGAACGACAGCACGCCACGCAGCGCACGGCTGCCACGTGACCACCACCGCGCTCCGCCTGAGCCCCACAGGAGCCTAAATGTCTCGGTATTTCTGTGCCATGGAGTGTTTTGCATCTGTTCCCCTCCACATCTGCACCCTCTTTAAAAATGCTCCTTATGGGGCAAAAGCTCATGGTGGTCTCTGCGAGAGCACTTCTGGCAGTCGGGGATGCAGAAGCCCCCGCTCCATGCAGCACTCGGGCGCTGGGATGCTTTCGGCAGCGGGTGAGGACAGCCGTGGTGCCTGGAGGCACGCTGGGGGCTGAGCGCCTGGCACCCAACACCGCGACCTCGTGTCCAGGGCTTGTGCATTTGGGTGTTGTGTTTTACTCCGGGAAAATGAGGGTTATTTGGCTCGTGTCAGCAGTGAGCCCGCAGTGCCTGCTGTGCTTCTCAGCTGGAGTCTCTTACCTCGTCTGGAGAGTCTCAAGGTGACAGGGATGGAGGTGGAGGAAGGAAAAAGGATGAAAAGAATTCCTCCCGGGAAATTGTGGTTTGGCTTTGGCTGGAAACTTGTGCTCTCACATGAAGAAAGGCAGTAACGCTCTACCCGGGGCCAACAGCCGAAGCCCTACCTAAGAAGGGAAAGCTGAATGCTGCCAACATCTGCTTTTGTTGTGCACATCTGGAGTTTCTTCTTTACAGAAAGGGAAGAAGACAAACTGAAGTTGTGCTAATATTAACAGTATGGATCTATTTTGTCTGGGCTCGGGGCAGATTATTGCTTTAATTTAAGATCAGAGCTTTTTTTCATCACAGCAATATTTAAAAACAAACAAACAAACAACAAAACAATGTACTGAGCTGAAAGGATTTTCTGGCAGTTCACTCCAAAAGGACCAGGAGGTGACCAGCCACCATCATGTGGTGACCAGCAGTTGGCCACTTCAGGGTTGCACACGTAGTCACTGCTGTTCCCCTGAAGGAGCAGTCGCCATGATGTGGCTCTGCCAGCCGGTTATGGGTTTCTTCAGCTTTAGCGAGGGAAGATGAGATGGGAGGTAGGAAGGGCGAAGCATCACTTTGCCCATAGCTCTTCCTGTCTGGGGATAGAAAATAGTCCCTGGGTGTTAGATGCTCTTTTCCTCGCTGTAGACAGACATTAAGACACTGCCTGTGGTTAGTGACAGAAGCTAGGCCCAGTGTAAGGGTTAGATGTGCTTAATGATTTGCTTTGTCTTATACATTAGTGAAAGAAACCTTAGAACTGGAAGAGAAAATGAGTGTTCCTCATTATGATGCAGAGCTTTTGATCTGTGTCATCCTGCTGTGTCCCTGCTCTGCCCCGCACCAAACAGACACCATGCTGTTCGTGCCCATGCTACGTGCCGGCCAAGTCCCTGTTAACAAACTCTTAATTTGGGGGGGGTCCCACGTTAATACGAATCACTGGAAAGGGCAAAAACTGCCTTGTTGCCATTTTACTCAGATTAATATGCAAATCAGGAGGCAAATGCATCCAAGGAATGTAGGTCATGGTGGAAACGTGCAGAGCGGGAGGAGAAGGGACGAGCAACGGCGAGTCCGGGGCCTGTCTCGAAAGGCCTCCTCTGCCTTCATCTGGTGGTTGCAGCTCCCGTTTGGCTCTGCTGGAGTTACCCCACGACTCTTCCGCTGGACCTTGGTTTTGTGATGAAACTGAAATCTCATCAAGACTCGTCTGCAGCGCAGGAGCGGCGTTTCCCGGAGCTTTTGCAGAATAGGTGTTTCTGTGTGGCACTCACAAGGGAACGGAGACAGCCAAAAATCTATTTGAGCCTGACCACAACCACACCGCCTCATGCTGCTCAAACAGCCGCATCCGGGAGGACGAAGTCTGTCCCTTTGTATAGAATCATGGCTTGAAGCTTGTTTGCAAACCTCTTCAGCGCAGATTTTTGAGCTGATATTCCTCAGAACAGAATGTGCCGAAGAATGGATGAACCGAGTTATCTTCAGAAAGATGGACTGAGTCAGGGTCAGACAAACATTAGCTTTGCTGATCTCTGATGCTGCTACAATAAAATCCAAGACAGTTTTATCTGTGTAGGCACTCCCCTGACTGCACAGCATTCACAGGTTGTGGATGATGATGCTCATGCTGCCTACAGGTCTAAAAAAATTATTTTGATTTCAATTTGGAATACCAGTACTAACTGTGTGCTTTAAAGAAGTGACCAAGGTGATAATCTCTATTTTAGAGGAGGAAAACTGAGACGTGGCAAGTAGGCAGGCTAGTAACGAAGGCAAAACACCACCTTGAGCTCCTGAATCCCTGTCCTGTGCCTTATCTGCACCTTCCATCTTCAGCTGCCAGCCTTCCCCCACTGCGTAAGCTACCTCCGCCCGGCAGGAGCAGAGCCCAGGGGCTAGGGTTTCTTGTTTTTGTCCTTTCCTTCAACCAGCTTTGATGGCATGGAAGGCAGCTCCCCGCTCTGGGCTGGGCTAGAGGTTCAAAAGGCTGCTTGCCCAGCCCGTGGCACACGCTGTCGCACAGCCTCTGCCCCGGGCCAGCGCGCCGACGGGAGCTGCAGTCCTCCTCTGGGCTCTGTCGCTTGTGAAAGGATCCTGGCTAAACTTCACAGCTCTCATTCATTCGTGTGAAAATCCTGCTGCATTCAGCTGGATTTGGGCTTGACACACTGCGATTAAGGAGAATCTATCAAGATGAGAGATTCGTAAAACAGTTCCAGCCCCCCATAGTCTCTGCCGGGAAACCACTCACACGATCATCCCGCGGTGTCTCTTCCAGAGAGTAAATGGCAACATAGGAAACCAAAGTCCAGAAAGGCCAACAGACTGGTTTTACTTCAAACTAAAGGTAATATGTATTTTTGTAAGATTACAGCAGGGCATTTTCAATACTTCTCAGTATGTGTTTGCACCTGAAGTTGTACGGCACTGGGTATAGTAATCACAGCCTGCCTAAATACTATCTTTTCCTTCATCTGCTCACCCAACAAGGAGTCAGAATGAGCTGAGTCACCGCGCAAACTTGTTGGCAGAGCCCATCCCACCCCACCCAGAGCACCTGACGTTGCGAGCTCCCCACCTTTGTGTTGCAACCTTCCTACCAAGGCTGCGAGCACCTCCCCAGGGAATGCTGTAAGGACCAGGGCTCTGTTGTTCCTGGGCGTTTTTCTCTCACACTAGCTCATTGCTGTGATGCCTCCGAGGAAGGAGTAGTGCAGAATTTCCTTGATGATGCATGTTGCAATGAAGTCTTACCTCAGCCGTGACTTCTTGCTTTTTCTTTGACACAACAATACAGGAACAATGAAACCTTCTCACTAGTTTCCTTACGGCGAAGTCATAACCACACTCTACAGGTTGGTCGGTTGTTTTTTTTTTTTAAAACAGAAAACACTCCATCCTGGAACCTTGCCTCTGACTCAAGTAGGTTTTACTCAAAATTAGCACTAAAAATTCAGCTATGTGATTTGAACAGGTATCAAGCTTATATCCATAACTAATGAACAAACTTTCCAGTAAGGCTGAGTCAAACTGGAGAGTGTTTCCTATTCACACAGAAACAGAACATTTTTACCAGGCAACATCAGTCCTGCCAGTGCCTCAGATGTAACATGAACGGACACATACACTTCTGTTGTTCAGGAAATACAGAAGAAAAGAGTTTAATGTCAATAAACTGGGAAAGACTTTTTAAAACAGAGCAACAGACCTTTTTTTCCTGGAACTCTGCAAGCTGACACAGTGCAGCACAAATCAAGGTTTCAAATGACCACGCTGGTCAATGGTCACACCAACAGCTATGGAGCAAATAGGATTTTTTTTTAAACCCTGCTCCAGATATAGAAGTCATGAGGTGCTTGATCATTAACATTTGCTTAACAACTTAATTAGTTCAATACGGAAGCAGACTGGTGCAGAATAATCCACTCCCTTCTGAGAGCAGGTGGATCAGACCCCTTTGCTATCGCTGACAACGTTCGCAACCAAATGTCACCAACTGCAGGGAGAACATTTTAAAGTGGGCAGTGCCTCCACCTTCAGCACAGTCCTACAGCATTCCTTGCCAAGTGTTTGGGAGAAGGCAATTACAGCCCATTAGAAGTACTGGGCTTAATTCAAGGCTGAAAAAAAAAACATTCCTGAAGTCACTGACTTGAAAAGAAAGGCAAAGCATGCAAACAAGTGTTTCAGTACAGGAACAGAAACTCCTGATGGGGCTGAAAAGCAGAGCAAGTGCAGTATTGCCATCACCTTCATCACCTCTGAATTACACAGGTTTTTTAGTTACCTTTTTAGAGAAAACGTGATTGTTTAGCAGACTGGCTCGAGGAGTTGGACAGTTTCTGTTCTTAGCTCTGCCTCTTTGCATTAACTTTAACCAAAGAGTAATTAAAAAAGTAATAATCTCACTGCAAAGGTATTACTTAACCTGCAGTTAGCATGCTTTTTGGAGCTACGTGTAGTTCTATATATAGAACAATTATGTTTGTAATATAAAAGAAGAGGAATGAGTTTTAGGTCAATGATTCATGCTGTGGAGATAAACATTGCTTTAAGAGGTCATGCAGACATTCTATCATGAAACACCTAACATAACATAAACCCCAATTTTAATAAATATTTACTGTAAATAGGTCAAAATCAAAGGCCAAGTTTTAAATAAAAAGAATCAGACATTCGAGCCTAACCGTGTTTACAGTTGGCTACTCAGAAACTCTGCAGGATCCAATTCCCGGTTTTTCAGTTCAGTTTTTCACTATCAAATATCAACAAAGTTTTTATTCAGATTAAGTGGCTGAATTATAGTCAAGTTTAAATGTTCACAGTATCATCAAAACATGTGGTTGGTACCACCTGGTCAAAAAGTCTTCCAGGAAGAGGAAAAAAAAAAATAATCTAAAATGCTAACCTAGCTTTCAAACTGAGGTAGACAGGTCACGGTGACTTGAGCGCTGAGGGTTGGTTTTTTTACTTTTTTAAACGTGTTCATCTAATAAAATGTTTTAGGGAACAATTGAAATTGTTATGTTAGTATTTCTGAGAGTGAGAAACTTTGTTGTGAAAAAGTTAAAGTACACAATTTTTTAAAATAGAAATATTCCTCTTCTGTTACCAAAATAATCAGAAACATCATAGAAAACTATGCATCTTTCCTCTAATAATTTAAGCCTGCTCTATAACAAGCCACGTTAAAGTAGCCAGCTACCAGCTTGCTGTTCACAGTGTACAGTATGCAATTCTTTACCTTACTGTTGCTCTCCAGCCAAGGACACAGATCAAGAAGGCTGTACCTTGAGCATTTTAATCTGTCTACACACACAGAGGTTGTTTCAATTTTTCAACCATTAAGCATAACGTTTGCGGTCTCTGGCGATACATCAGCACAAGGGTACATACAGCATTTATAACACTGCCTGAGCAGCTCCCTTTCCACAGGTATCGGTGAGCTGGGTTTCATCCAGTGGCCTTTAGGGCCAGACCCTATCGCTGATTTAGTTAAACATCCAAAAAGACAGACACAGAGAGAAGAAATCCAAGTTGCTTCTACGAGAGAAAATCGAGGCCCTAGTCACATTATTAAACAATTCTGATCCCATGAAGGCAGAAGCTAATGGCCAAAGAACAGCTCAGAAACGGGTCTGCGTTTCACGATGACCTCCTCTTCCTCCTCCTCCATTACCTCAGAGAGGGAAGAATATGAAGGGAAGCCCCCTCTGGTCTTTGGCTTCCTCCTTGGGCCTGTAGTGGCAGCCAGCAGCTTGTTTAAGGACGAGGGCTTCCTTAAACCTTTGGTGAGATCATAGAAAGCCATATCATCAGATATGACCCCCAGGAAAGTGCTGGTGGAGCTCAAGATCGAAGCAGCAAGCTTTGTGGTCTTCTTGATTGGCATGGAGGGCTCCACATTGTGGGGAAGGCTGGGGTCCCCCAGCAAGCGCCTGACTGCAGAGGAGGTCCCTTCCTTTAGGTACTGGTGCGGCTTCTTCCCACTGTAGTCCCTCAGGTCGGTCTTGGCGTGGTAGCTGTAGACCAGCATGGTGATGATCTTCTCCTGGCCGTGAATGGCAGCCAGGTGGAGCGCCGTGTAGCCGCCGTGTGACCTGGCGTCCACATTGATGCGGGTCCCCCCCTTCTCGGCCGCTCTGATGATATTTGTCACCATGTCACAGTTGCCGCTCTTGGCGGCCCAGTGCAGGGCGGTGAAGCCCGAGATAAAGTCCCTCCGGGCCGCCAGGCTGGCGTCACCCAGCAGCAGCCCATGGAGCTGCTG
>NW_010542524.1:12084-64145 GCF_000687285.1 Phaethon lepturus | reverse complement strand
CCCCCTTTACTGAAAGTCTGCTCAGGCACAGGAAGGCATGAACTGAAGGTATTCCAGTAAAGATGCTATCTATTAACATTATGCTGTGAACCGTAATAAAACATCAGCACCTTTACAACGCCATGCGGTTTCATAAGGAAGCTCTTCCTTCTAATGCAAGTCAGGATTTCAGATGGTACTTGTCTAATGGTGCTGGAGTAGGTCCAAAGCAGCTCTGAACACTTTCAAGGCATCCATTAGCCTGTTAGTACATAACCACACTCTGCTCTAGCATAGTTTCTTTAAATCAACATCTCAGAAGTACACCAACATCAGTTCCTTCAACTCTAGAACACTACCATTTAAAAAAAAAGTCCCCAAAATACTGCTAAAAGTGTTGGTGGGAGGGAAGGGGTGAAGGGTCAGGGAGAAAAAACTCCAGAATTAAATTTGGTACCAACTACAACTGCTGATGTCAAGAGAACCTGAACTGCAGCAGTGCTTCTGGTTAAGTTAGGCTCCCTAGCAGAAGAGGAACAGACAGTTCAGTACGAGCGCTGAAAGCCAAGGGCGCAGTGAGCACCTATAGCATCCATTCATCTCCATCTGCGTGTCTCCACTCCCACAACTTTGTCTTTAGACAGAAAAGGCTGATGACTTTTTCAGAGAAAGGCGTGCAAAGTTCTGAGTCGTCTTCAGACGAGATTGTTCATAGTCTTGCAAGAGAGACTTATGTGAAAACTGAAGCTTCCATCACAAAAGGAACCAGTGTCACTACTCGCTATGGTTATTCAGTTGTAGTTTAAGTTGTTTTCTACTTTCAACGGCCACTTTGTGTTCTGGGATATTGACAGCAGTTTCTCCCCCCGCCCCATCTTTTTAAAGAGAACTTATTTTTTTAGTTAATTCCAAATTACTGAGTTATTTCTCAATACAGTAACCCAAATACTTACTGTACAATCAACACCTTCAGATACAAGTGTCCACTAGGCATTTTATTTCACATAGGCATCCATAGGGTCAACTACCCTTGCTGTACAAATCATGCACTCAAGCCTTATCCATGACACTATATATCACCTGAAAGTAAAGTAATTCAACCATTTGCAATGCTGCATCTTCATTTTTCTCGTTATAAAAGAGGATAGCTGATGTTGCAAAGTTTCTCATTTTCCACTTTAACTGTGAGAAGTTTTCAAACACATATATATATACACACCACATCCCTCATGCTTTTATAGAAAAAAATTATGCAACATTGAATCTCAACCATTTCCATATAGAGTTGAAAATCAGTTAACACTGTCCCAAGAAGCCAGAGCAGAATGATAAGAGACATGGTATAACATAGAACCTATTGTCCATCTTAGAAATGCATTATATATTTTCTCCTTAATAAAGCCCTAACTCGGTATACTAACGGCAAATATTTAGCCAAGAATATTAAGAAAAAGGAAAACCTAGGGGAGTGACTGTTGCCTCTCCCTGCTGGAAAAAATGAGAAGAGATAACTGGGCTAAGAAGAATGCTACATCTTTGCTCCTTCTACATCTGTAGGCAGAGACAGACAAGCTGCAGAATTAACAAAAACAAAGTAGGGTTCAGGTGTCTGAGACCTTTTCAATCTGAATTACTTTAATAACCCTGACTGGAACTGAATGAAACACACTGTGAACCTGTAAAGCTCCCTTTTAAAGAATAGAAATGAGGCAGATCCACGTTGCAGAGGGCAGGCAGGCAGAACATGCAGGTTCTGGTTTATGTAAAGGCTAGTCCATCCAGTGTACCAAGTCAGAGGATACCAGGCGCTTTGCTGGCTGATCAACTGAAAAATCCCACAGTGAGATATTCTGGAAAGTCATCTTTCTGTCCAGACACAAGCCTTGATAATGGCGTGCCAACTCTGGAAAATTAGAGACCGCTCAGCTTTGGTGTATGTAGACACATCTGCACCACATGGCTTAAGGCATCGAGTCCAACCAGGAAGAGTTCCTCATCTCCAGGGCAGCGGGAATGGTAAAACAGATAACTTGCCTTTTTACTTAAAGGTAGTGGGACTCTTAGGACCCAATTTATTAGTAGCCAATTTTCCAAGTGCCTGAAGAGCCAACACAAAACACATCCTAACGTGTGAAACTTTTCGCCTTACCTAGTATTTGTTACTTGTTACTAATCCAGGGCTTCAAGCAATATTGCTGGCCATGGGAAACAGATCCAGATGACAGCGACACACAAAGTCAAGTCACAAGCATTACTAACACAGCATTGTACCCAGAAACTGCGCAAGTCTTCCTCAGGCAACCATAAGCCTTTAGTCCATTTGCTTAGCCCAGCTGGATGACCCAATCTACAAATGATGCTATCCAGTCAATCTGGATTTTAAAGCTACTTCGATCACTACAAAGGCATTTTATTTGCCCATAGGAAGTTCTCTCTCTTCTCAATTCACATCAAAAGGAAAGAACTTTGTTAAGTTTTGTGATTAAACTCAGGCAGCTTCAGTTTTAATGCTTAACAGCAGTCACATCAGTAGGTGAAGTCTGGTCTTTAAAAACCCAATTTAGTCAAACAGAAGACAGAAATCCAACCCTGTCTTCATCACAGTTGACAAGGATTTCAGCTTTTATGACAAATAATATCTAAAAGTAATTATTCCAAAATTACTAGAGCAGTTCAGAAAAATTGTGTAGATATATGAACTTACGAGTATAATATACCAAAATGACAGAAGAACCCACACAATCTTTTAATAGGTGTCTGTCTCTCCCCTGACCAGCCAGCAGTCAGCCAGTAGGGTTGAAGCACCTTTTGTTGGTACACTGCTGCATTGCGCATGACACAATACAGCACGAAGCCATAAATCACCAAGAAAAACTTCACTTCCTGAAGTTTGTTACAAGCTGAATGGTGTAAACAAACAAATACTGTACCGAAATATTTTACTGTCAACTAAGGAGCTGTTTGAGCACAAAATATCTCAAGTCAGGAAACTATACGAAACTTCTTAGTAGGACACCTGAGATGAAGTATCAGGAAGATTGAAACTGCAAACACACCATCCCTAGAGACAGGATCTAATGCTGCAAGTCCAGTAGGAGCAAAATTTCAGAGATCCAAGACAGTAATAAATAAATAAAATTGAACATGGGGAAAAGGACAAGTGAAAAAAGGAAAGCAGAATCCTTTAGAGCATCTCTTAACAGTTTGCTTACAATCCTTAAGTGACACAGCCAGATTATTATTTTCATATAGATGCAAAAATGAAGTTACTTCCCAGCATTCATACCCAAGTCACATGGAATAGGATTGGAACCAGAGGCAAAAGTGGCAGACAAGGATTGTCTGAAGACATCTACATTATCGAGATACTCTTACTGCTCTTAATGTATCTGATACCATGCTGTCACAGGCATCATAAAAACTCAGACCCCACTAAAGTAAGGTTTTACTAGAACAGAACAATTTCAGGTGCGGTACCACAGCAAATAGTTAAGCTTCTTCCTCTGGCCATCGGCATTAAAAAAAAGTTATTTCCTGTAAATCTGTGTTAGACTATCATTATAATTTATCCCAGTGGAAGAGTATATTTTAAGTTGGAATATAAGAAATCTGTGGATAAGTCAGTCAAATTAAAATGACTTTTTAATATACTGAACATACTCTATGCATTCTATGTGTAGCCCTGCACAGTAAATTCAAATTCGTGTAAGCTGGTAAGCAAGCTGGAGTCTACTTTGTCTCCAACTCAGTCTCAAAGTAGTGAGCTAAATTCCAATTGTACAGTCTTGATTACTAGTCACACAAAAGGCAGAAGAATCACAGCTTGACTTGTAGGCTCCTAAGTAGAATTTATTTTCTACAGTCAATTGAAAGATCTAGATTTAGATACAGCATGAAGTCAACTCAAGTAAGATCACAAAACAAGACTAGGAAAAACTGCACTGAGGGGTTCTCAGTGCAGATTAGAATGCCTAACATCTCTACTTGGGTTTCACATCGTTTGAATAATTGTTACTAAGATTCATGACCCATTTTTGTGCATTTTCGTTCTGCATCATTCAGCTAAAAGGTATTAAGCTAATGACAAAGAACAATGCCATACTTTTCAATAAATGCAGAAACATCAAATCTTAACTTTGTCAGAATGGAACTCTAAGGTTTATCAGAATTTTGAACCAGTACTTTGACAGGTAGGCTCCTTCGCAAGTCCAGTTTTTGGTTAAGGATCAAGTCATAGGCCACTACTTTTCAAAGCAGCCAGTGATACTAGAAGAGAGCTGAACAGCATAGCCTAAAAATTGCCTAACCTACAGAAGGCAAAGTTCTTATAGAAAGCACTCTCCAATTAGGTCCTTGCTTAGCAAAGTCACTTCTACATAGCAATTTTTCACTACTGAAACATTTTCAAGAAAGATCATCTCAATTGCACAGCAAGGAAAAAAGTTCATAGGTTTTAATGCTGCTGAATTTTCTACAACATCTACCTCCACAGGGGAATAAACCAAAACATTTACTGTGTATTATTCTGTTGAGATTCAACCACTCTTCAGCTTTTGCTTTTTACCAGTGGTCACCACCTTATGTTTCCCATAAGTTTATATAATCTTTTAGCACTTCATTAGTACAAGACTATCTTTACCCACCTTCACAACTGGCCAGGTCATTTATGTCTTTCCATACCAAGCAGGTGGTTCTAAGCATCCCCGGTATTCAAAGAATCTATACGACCAATTGCATAAAACCAGGTAACACAGCTTTGAAACACCACTGAAAATGCAGGCTACCTTGATTAATCTCAAGCTTAATGTTTTGATGACACTGGTAAGATGTGGTATAATGTTTAAGCAGCAATGAAGCATTAGCTTTGCTACTGGAATGAAACGAGTTTCCCAAAGCCAAACCCAGCCTTCCAATACTCTGGGGATATGTACCAGAAGTGGCTAAAAACGCCCAGGCCATCTTCCCACCAGGCACCTGAGCAACTAAGGCTGTTTTGCTTTCTTTGCTTGGAGCTTTCGCTCTCCAGTGATCTCTGGAGTGACCTAAGTTGTCAGAACAGTTTCATCTGCTCTGGTACTACAGCACTCGTATGAAGAGCCTTCAAACACAGTGCTTCAGATAGAGTGGGTAGCTTTAGGTCTCTGGCATCAAAGAAGTTACTATACTATATTTTAAGTACTCATACAACATTACAGCATTCTGCACTCAAATTTGCATCACTTGGAGAAGGAAATTGCAGTAGCACTGACAGAAAGCAGCTGAAGTTAAGAACTCTGAATGAGAAAGCCTTCCCTCCACTCTTCATGAATTAGTCCCACCTTCTGATTGGGCTTTCCTCAGGCTGGATACCCAATACATTAGATCATTTTGTAACCTAACAGCAGTAGTCTTTTAAGGATCTCTTGTTAAGCATTTCCCTTTAGTTAGTACATTTTCTTAGTTTTCTTCTATTACAGCCACAAACATTTTGGACACAGCAAAAAAATTGTATTTTCTATAATTAGACTAGCTTGTAGAATTTAAACATACTTGAGCAGAGGGCAATTTATATCAAAGGTAGAAATGTGAATTACGACTCTTCCACTCCATTCCTACCTCCCTCAACAGTGATTCTGGGTGTTCAGTTTACATAGGTGCTGGATTTTCACAAAGGGTTATATGCCCCTCAAATAAAACCAGTGTTGAAAAGACGTCTTGTTTCAGTATCACACACCACAGATATTCAAAAGTGTCACTGTTTAGGAAAGATGCACGTTCTCTGCATCTACAACGAGAGGGGAAGAAACGTAACACAAAGAAAGTGGATGCATTTTCCATACCTTAGGCAATCTTAAATCTAAAGAACATTTTGCTTCTATTTTGAAGGTTTTTATTCAATCAATATACAATACAAACATTTGAAGATGTACAAAAATAAAAAAGGACACTTTCTACTTCTTAAAAAAGCAGATCGAACTTAATTCTAGATGTGCACTCCTTTCTGTGGGAAATCCTAATCAGCAGACATTTTTCTGTTCTCAGAGCATTTGATGCCAAATCACCTCCCCCGAAATCCAGCCACACTTATGACAAGTAACATTTCAAAAAAGGTACCTAACACTCTAAATGTCCCCGAACAGATTACAAAAACCACATTTCTCACAGTTAATAACCATGATAACATATTTCCCTAATGACTTGAGAGCAAACTATGTGCTGATGGATAGTTTGCAGTTCAAGCTTTCTGTACTTTGCTGATATGTAACTTGGGCAACATAGCTGGACTACGTTTTTCTTTAAGCTATTTTTACAAATTCAAAAAAGCAATTATAGCTTTGACAGTGTTCTTCCTTCCTCCCTCCTTCCCACAAAGTTTCAACTCTTAAAACAAAAATCTATCTGCAAATAGATAGAAGCAGAAGAGGTCTGAAACCAAAATAATTAGCTTTTACGTCATCTGCCAACATAATGGCAACCAAAATGATCACCTGCTCAGTATCACATTGTACTAATAAACGTAGTAGATGCATTATCACAGTAACAGTTTTGAGCTACCCTATAATGCATAACCAAATATTTTGTGTATGAAATTTTGCTCAATGATACTGGTCAAATTATCTCAAGCAGTATAGTTCATCTCAATGTTCTGTCATTCTATTTGCTTTTACATTTGGCCAAGACAGTGTTTTCTTTTCATGTTCTGGCAATAGATGCTTTTTGGACCTGCAGAAATGGAAGCATAGGCGAGACAACACTTGTGGAAAGAGGTAGCTGCTTAAACTGGTATTATTGGAAAATACATTTTTGGGCACACCAAGCCCTTCTTTAGGTCTCAAATACAGCAGGAGGCTTTAAAATTGAAAACAGTGGCTCAACTTAGATGAATGTGCTCAGTGCCTAAGAGAAAAGCAAGTTGACAGTGGTTCAAAGAAAGCTCCTGAGAAACAGTTCTCTCCAACCTTTTTCTTTGCCATTCCTTCAGCTGTCAACTTCATCCACGTCATATAAACAGAAAATTGCTTAGCGAGAGAACAGCTAGTATCTACTTGTACAGTGTCCGGAACATGGGCACCTAAACCATCATCTTCTAGCTACCACCTATAACAAACTAAAAGTAGCCCTACTATGGACAGGGACCTCATTAACTTTACTATGACAGAGATGAAGGCAGGTTGAATGCAGGTTTTGTAACAGCTTCCTGTGTGCAGCACACTGAACTATACTAGCTTTTATTTCTACTGCTTCTACAACTGAGACTCTTCCCTCTGGAAAATCTGCAAAGAAAACACTAATAGCACAGAAGTAATGCTTAATTCTGTATCAATAGCTACTTCAGTATGACATAGCCATTCTTTTCAATGCTTTGTCTTAAGGTCATCGGACTGAAAATCATTATTCTGTATTTATGTGTACAAATACACAGAAGTTAAATTTCTCCAGAAAATTTAAGTCAGTGTCTTATTGCCTGCTGCCTTAAAATATTTTAAGATTGTCCTGTGAGCTCATTTCAGCACTAATACAATATATACATTTTCTTCACTTGCTGAATATTTATTTTTCACTCCGAATGAAAACTTATTTTACTAAAGAGATCCTGAGCACATTTTTCAACCATTACCCCACGCTCAGAGTTTCATGTAGAATACTGTTAGTACTGGTAACATAATGACATTCTCCAGTTACTTCACACTACTGTTTAAGATTAAAGGGCAGTGCTGAAAACTACCTGAAATCTGAAGCTTTCCTTTTATTGTTAAGACATAAGAACACATCATAGGCAGTTTTATTGCAAACTGAGAAGAAACTGAAGAACATGAAATGTATATATTACCAACACAGATAAACTCTGCAACACTTACCATAGGAGTCATACTTGGAAAAATGGCTAAATAGTAATTTGTAGGTAAGATGCAGCTACACATAAGAGTTTTGTCTGTCTACTTCCTGCAGCTAAGTTTCATATAGACCTACTGTGAAATTACAACCACCAAGTACATCAATTGACAGCTACGATCTATATAAACCAAAAATTTCTGACTTAAGGAAATCGCTTCACTTTTAACAAGGTGGGAAGACACACAACATATGTTATGAAACAGCAAGTCAGTATTTAAGAGGTAGTCTAGTTGCTCATTTGACTGGGAGAGGTAGAGCTAGTAGAAAAAACAATAGCTAAGGCCAGTCAACATGATAATTATCCCAAGTTTCCCAAGATGAAAAAGAATTACTCTTCGCCTGAGACTTCTTATATTGCCAGAGATTCAGCTGTCTTGCTCATATCTAGTCGCTTTTACATAGGTAAGTTTACAATAAACTATTCCTTCAGGGAGAGGATGCTCCCAGAAATAACCAGGGAAACAGCTTAACGACATTTTGACATATGTTAACCAATTAATCTAATCTATACATCTTACAGCTATGAAGGTTAATAAAGCTAAATGGCTCTCCTCTTCTAGTAGGATGATATAACTACAAAAAACAAATACATACCAAAGTCTAGAAGCAAATGAAGTCTTAAATTCCATAGGGTTTACCTATATAAAATTATCCATGCAATTTCTTCCCACAGGAAAAGAGATCAATTATTTTAGAGATGAAAGCCAACAAGACATATTCCTCATACAGTCAACAGGTATAAAAATCCTTGTATCTTAAAGTTAAAACATCTTGCTATAGATTCATACATAATGCTCCCTTGGATTGATGTAGATGCTTCCAGGTCCTGAGTTCTGTGGGTATCTGCTGCTCCAGTTCTTGTAGTATGTTTGCTGATAAACAGGATACACATGCTGAAGACCTTCTTGTTCCTGCGGCTCTTCAGTTTCACAAGTAAGGTGCCTTCCATTCACAACTTTCTAAACACAGAAGAAGTTATCAGTTCCATAGTTCATGTATAGAATCTGAAATTCCTATTCTTGTTTAAGCTTTAAGCAAAATAAAAGGTGCATGATCTCCAAAACAGTCCCATCAATCATGAAACATGAATTTAAAAATTCCAATCACTAACAAACATGACCGAAGTGTTAGTAAACGCTCAGAGTTAACCTCAAACTTTTGTTTCAAAGGAAGCTAGATTTTGAGGCTCAATAAATCTAAGAAGCAAATCACAAAGTATTAAAGTGTCTGCCAGCACTCCTCTGCTTTGTTATTTTAGTCAACAGAAACGTCAAAGCTGTAGTGTTTCTGTATTTAAATTAGTCAGCAAAACTACCTAGGAAATACAGGATATTAAGATGATATTGACACTTTCCACTTCATGGATAGCAAACCCACAGATCCAGTAGTTATTGACTAGGATGGACATATATTTTGCTCTTCATTAAAAACTTCCTTCTAAGCTTACTTTAAAGAACAAGATTAAACCAAAGCTTTAATGAGGAATACAAGCCATCTTATTTACCATGTGCTGCAAGTTTCCAACATCTTTCTCTCTGCACTGGCTTTGCAAAGCAAAATGTTCTTTCTGAAAGAAAAGTTACAGTGGAAACAAGTCAGAATTCAACAATGCAGAACAGGTTTGTTTATACAAAGAACATTAATCACCACAAAATACACTCTACCTTGTAAAGTGTCTTAACTAACTGCCATTTAGAATACTTCTTGTAAGCTAATCGCTGGCAGAAAAAAGCCATTGTTAATTTAAGAAGTGTTATTTATTCACTTATTTTGACTTCCTTCATTTAAGCATAAGCATGTTCGAGAAAGATCAAAAAGCTTTATTTTAACATGCCATTCATTTTGGATAAGACACAGGTTAAAAACGAAGTAAAATCCAAAAGCAGTTATCAAGTATGAAGTTTTCACAACCGTCACATGGGTAAATGCTGAGTCTGATATTGCACAAAAGTATTGAAGTGACAAGTAATTTACCTGTACATTATTGAGAGTAGAACAAAGTACATGTTTATGTCTCAATTTGATAAAACAAATTACTTCCTACTGAAAAAATAAAAGCTTCTAATGAGACTACCCAAAACAAACAGAATAAAATGCTTTTCAGTACAATTAACTAGTATTATTTTTCCATTTTTCATATATAAAAATCTATAATTATAAAAACATATTTACAACTTGTCTACTCAAGTTTGTTTTGCTGACCAATTTTCCAACTGACAGTCCACCCTGCTTAGATATTTTTTTACCATTAACCTGCTCTGAGGCCTAAAACCCATTCCTCAAAGTGTATCTCTCCAAAACATTACTTCAGAGGTCTATCAAGGCTTGATAGGTAGATATACATCAGGAACTAAGTGTCATTCTATTCACAGGACTAGAGCTAATAGCAACCAAAATCCTCCCAAACGCATATCACATTGAAGACCCTACATCTCGGTGTTAACTGTAGGTCTGCTTCTACTCTTCAGCATGGCTTGCTATTAAAAATATAGCTTATACAGCAGTAAGTTCTTCTGCAACTCAGCTAGGAGTCCATTGTTTGATTCATTAAGCCCATTAGTCTCATGAGGTTCAACAAGGCCACAGGCAGGGTCCTGCACCTGGGTCAGGGCAACGCCCAGTATCAATACAGGCTGGGGGGATGAAGGGATTGAGAGCAGCCCTGCCAAGGATAACTTGGGAGTACTGGTGGATGAAAAACTGGACATGGGCCAACAACATGCCCTTGCAGCCCAGAAGGCCAACCATATTCTGGTTGCATCCAAAGCAGCATGGCCAGCAGGTCAAGGGAGGGGATTCTGCCCCTCTGCTCCGCTCTGGTGAGACCCCACCTGCAGTGCTGCGTCCGGCTCTGGAGCCCTCAGCACAGGCAAGACACGGAGCTGCTGGAGAGGGTCCAGAGGAGGGCCACAAAAATGATCAGAGGGCTGGAACCCCTCTGCTATGAGGACGGGCCGAGAGAGTTGGGCTTGTTCCGCCTGGTAAAAGAGAAGGCGCCGGGGAGACCTTCCTGCAGCCTTGCAGTACTTCCCGGGGGCTTCTAAGAAAGACGGGGACAGACTTTTTAGCCGGGCCTGTGGCGACAGGACAAGGGCTAACAGTTGTGAACTAAAAGAGGGTAGACTTCTACTAGATAGAAGGAAGAAATGTTCCACAATGAGGGTGGTGAAACCCTGGCACAGGTTGCCCAGAGAGGTGGTAGATGCCCCATCCCTGGAAACATTCCAGCTCAGGTTGGTTGGAGCTCTGAGCAACCTGATCTAGTTGCAGATGTCCCTGCTCACGGCAGGGCGGTTTGACCTCAAAAGGTCCCTTTCAATCCAAAGATTCTATGATTCTATAATTCTATGATTAGTCCTTTGGAACATTGGCTAAGCTAGAATAGGAAAAAACCCCCACCTACCACCTGGCTAGGTCCTGCTACCTGATTCCCTCTCCTACTTACAAAAGGAACCTCAGAAAGTCACTTAAAAATAAAGTTATTTGCCCTTTGTTTGTTCCCAAAGAACACTTCCAACACCAAGATCAGCACAGTTTTGCAGACTGCTTAACACTAAGTTTAAAAACCTCATTGCACACACCTGAAGAAAAGTGAGTTACATGCAGGTGAAATAACATTACAGCAGCTGAAGAGAATGGGCCCAGGTATAGACAAAGGGAACAAACCTGCACCTTGAGGTTATGTAGTCACTGGTCTGAGAGAGATCAGAGTGATGACTTTAAAGGTGAAGCTTTATAGACAAGCAGAACACAGTCTTAACTGTTATAAGATTATAGGACAAAATGGAAGACAGAGTGGATGAACATACAGTGCCTGTAACTGTCTCCAAGAAGAGAGGGCAATTGCATTGCCTTAAGAGCAACAGCATGAAGAAAAATCATTGATCAAGACTAGGAAAGAAACATCACATATGTAAGAGTTCATTTCTACAACAGCATTTGTATCAGAACTGAATATGAACAAGCTACACTGTGTACCATTCATAATAAAACTACACAGACTACAAATAATTGGATATAACTTTCTTCACTACTTAAGTCAGAACATGTCATCATTTTCAACAGCTGCCTGCATACATAAAGTTGCTGAATATTTCCAAGCAATTAATAACTACAGTACTGACCAGCTTATATACACACCTTGAACATGCAAACTGAGTTAGAGTTTGGACTAAGCAAAAGAGCCCAGGCCTGGAACTGCCTCACTGATTTTCCTCTAACCACCAACCGAAGCACAAAACACGATCAGAGCACTGTATCCTCCACAGGACTGACACTACAAGAACCTTCCAAGCAGACCAAACAACTAAACTGAAACTCATTTAACTTATTTACGAAACCACCCATTAAAACACAACTTGTAATTTTATGTATGTTTATATACTTAGC
Organism: Phaethon lepturus; assembly: GCF_000687285.1. Lineage (NCBI taxonomy): Eukaryota > Metazoa > Chordata > Aves > Phaethontiformes > Phaethontidae > Phaethon > Phaethon lepturus. The sequence goes on along the minus strand of NW_010542524.1, from coordinate 51,902 downwards.
TCTAATTTGACTGTATCTGGGAGACCAAGTAACACAATTTCAGGAAGAAATGCTTCCTTGCTCTTTTACCAGGCTCTAATACATACACTGCAAACATTAAAAAGCACACTTGCACACATATTTTCACATCCCGAAGAACTCGGTTATTTGTTAGGCACCTATGGTTTTAAACTAAAGTGGTGAAGAGTATCCAAATGTTGCACTTATTTTGCTTTTTAACCTTAGTTTAAAAAAAAGAAAAACATGTAATGCCACTACACATTCACATCTCCGCAAATAAAAGTCTTTTTTTGCACAGAAGATTTAGCATAAGTAAAAACACTTCCTTATGAGTAGCGAACCTTCCTACAATTGAGCCAGCTCACTGTCAGAGGGGTCAGTTTTGATCCCAATTGTTATCTGCTATTTAAACCTTTTTGGGAAGTAATATTTCACTAACAAGAGCATAAACTCACTATTTTTTTTACAGTTACACTACTGCCTAATGGCACTATGGGGGAAAAAAAAACCAGAACTACTACTATAACTAGCATAACATTCTAGACCTTCAGACAAACGAGACATTATAGAATAGGAATTTTTCCCCCCTCCAGTTCAGTAGTGAAAGAGTTGTATTAAGTCATAGTTTAAAGTCTCATTCAAGACAAACATAAAAACATTTTTTCTTGAATATTAGATGCAATGTCTGAAAACCCTTACTGGTTAAATCTTCAATGTAAACAGTGGTCTGCATGTATTGAACTAATACTATAGTAGATGACTTGATACATTTGTGATATTATCACGAGCAAATACAATACTCACGATCATTTCCGAAATAACACTTTGATTTCTGTTTGCTTTGAATTTAATAAGGTGCTTCTTACCCTGTCCAGTTCAAAAGCCAACATGATTCATTAATATATGAATGTGTCGTCCCTATGGAGTTTCCATGCAAAAAAAAAAAAAAATCCTATTCACACTGAGCAGAAACAAACCCTCACACAGGCACCACAGAATGAATCAACAGGTGTATGGTAAGAGATCCACCATTTGCCCAGTTCCACCAGTCAGGTCACTTATCCCTTCATACCTCAAACAGCTTTCAGAGCTATGGAACCATACCAGTGACACACTGATATTCTATTTCAGACATATTGGCAGAAATTTTGGATAAAATCTTAACTTTCAACAATAGTTCTACATGAGTAGTAGATTAGTTAAATATAACACCACAATTTTTAGATTAGACAGACCTATACAATATATAAATGATAATGTCAGTTAACACAGAAGATTCAAAACTTCCTTTCAAAAAAATTTGCCACCATTACGATGGAGCAAATTTGTTCGTGAAACAGGCTATTTCCAAACATGCAGTTAGTCACCAACTGCCTGAGTAAAAGAATGGTAATTTTTAATCATACCAAGGAATGCTACCTGAGAATTACGACTTTAGACACAGCTTACAGTATGGTATCAGCACTCCTAATTAAGTTCTTCCCTCTACGCCATACTTAGCTAATAGTACAGGGGCACAACAGGCTAAAGCAACAGCTTTTGCACTATTGCTTATTTGTTTGTTTTGTAATTCTTGCTTTTCCCAACAACCTCACAGCAATAGCAACACCAAAGTAGCTACGTTGCTGGTATCACAGCAGAAACATCACCACCAGCCAAGAAGTATTCACAGAGGGGGGCAACATTTGCAACTGTCATTATACCCATATTCTTACCTTCAAAAATGTTTTTGAAAGGAACTCCATCTCAGTAATGTTTCATTCTTTTCTCCACCTTCCCCTTAACCTTATACTTTTCCACATTTGTTATTTAGTTCAAGTTCTGAAGCAATTTTGAGTTCTTTAACTTTTAACATGACTTGCAAATGCATTGTGAAATGGGTTAAAAAAAAAAAATCATCTAATGTTTTCTTTCTCCACTCCTCCAGAAGTTCTTTTCCGCCGTCTTCACAGGCTTATTTTTCCAACTTGTTTGTCATGTTGTCTGCCTTGTAATTCCATTTAAAATTTTCACCCACCCTTGAAGTAACGTTGCTTTTGCTTCTCAAGTCCTAGAATACAATTTGCAGACCAATTCTGAGAATATGCAATTTACCACTTACCAGGAGGCATCGCTCTTTCATACCTGAGCTAAAAGCATGAATTTACCACACGCGGTGGCAAAACGCATGTGGGGAACAAGAACCCCCACATCATCGCCAAAGGCTGGTGTTCTGTGAGCAAAAGAATCTGCCTGCTCAAGAATTTCTACAAACAGTGAACTTAAACAGGATTTAGACAAACAATGGAAACCAGAACAGGAAATTCCAGTGGGTTCATTTATTCGATTAAAGCTAGAGACAAAGGAAATCATCTTACATGGCATGAAAACACAACACCTTTACTAGAGAAAGGAATTGTACCTTTTACTGCCATGGAGCAAGTGATAGATCCAAAATCATCAGGCTCTGTCAAAGAAAACTGGTGCTGAGCTAGTGTTTCTATGTAGGACACAGTGTATCTGGGGTTTTGTGCTTTGATATTTACAATAGTTTGCACTGTCTTACCTTTACATTTTGCAGAGTTTCATTAAAGCACTGATTTTTAGTCTAACATGCTCCATCTCCATAAACAGGCCTTTAAAAGCCTAAACCAATTACCTCACCAACATCTTTGTTTTACACTTCCTCCTCCTTTCCAATTTAGAAATCACATTACAACAGCGACTACTAATAAAAAGCTTGTGCCTCATTCTAGTCCCCATCTGGTTAATGTTGTGGGGTTTTTTCCCCCCGTTTTAAGATCCTTTATCAATACAGATGAGTTTATCTATGCACATTTTGTGCTTCCAAACTCTATGCACATTTTGTGCTTCCTTCCATTCAATCTTGTTTGACTAAACAGCTCTTCAGTCTGAGGCAAATTACAACAATAACACTTCCTTTTTCAGCAAGGAAGAGATGGTTCCATTGTATAAAGACCATTAGGAAAAGAACTAGAAAAGTCTGAGCGCACCATAATCAATAAATGAATCAATATTATGCTAGGTTTAAGAGTGCTGTAAGCGATCTTTTAAAATTTGATCCAGAAATATCATCATTCAGTAAATGGTGCTATATGCTTTTAACTGTGCTAATACAATTTCACCATCATCTTTCCTGTTTTGAATAGCAATACAAATATTACCATTAAAGAGCTTTAGCATTTGGCAGTGTTGCTTGGCTAAATACATGCGGTATTCTAACAGGCTGCAAGTCTAAAGTCAGTCTTCTCACAGCTAGAATTACCCTACTGGGCTGTATTTCCTTTCTCCACTTATTTCTGTTGCTACAAATAGGCACTATTGATTTCTGCACGTTTCGTGAACTGTGAACATTCATGCATTGCATTATACAAAATAAAAATTTTTCGTCTTTCCTTCAGAAGCATCTCTCAAGCTAGATACAACTTCAGTTCTTTCACAATGACAAACTCTGTCCATCTCAGTCGTGTTTCTAGGCAAGTTAAGTAGTTTTGCTTCTAAGATGTATTCTTTGAAAAATAGTCCAAGTAACTCTAATGATTCAAAGGACTGCCTGAATTTAGTGTCCCCTTCTCCCACTCCTTTTACAAATATTAAGCAATAGAGGAATTCTTCTAAGTCACTGGAATTTTCCTATTGCTCAACTTCCTCTTGGTTTGCCTCAAAACTCAGTTGTTATGCAGAGACTCCTCTCTCACCGAGGACACAACTTTTAGGCTGCTCACTGCTCTTTCACATTACATGAAAAAAAACTTTTCTGAGTAACAATAGTATTTCCGTGACAGTGATTATTAAAAAAACCCACGCAGACAATAGCAATAGATTTGTTGCTGAAAAAGCTGATAAAGATGAACCTACAGTCTTCACAGTAAATAAAACTATTTACACTGTCATTTTTTATTCGGTCCACATATTATTCCTATGTTTTGGACTTCTGCCTCACTCTTCTAGGGCCACAGGTGAAGCAGTTCTCAATTCTGAAATGATTCACATGAACACATAAACTTCTATCTGCAAATACTAGTATAGACAAATTATTATGAGTACTCTGTTACACAGTACTTTCACATAGATGTAGCTTATTATTTAACATTAGTACGTAAACACTAATGTATACTTAAAGTATACTTAATGCTTCCAAGTCTTAAGGAGTAACTAAGGAATACATTGGCTATCCAGTATTATCAAATGTTTGCAACATCCCCCTTCATTTTAATACCAAACTTGTACTCAGATATGGGTAAAATCTAGTTAAACTTGACTGCTGGGAGACGAACAGGAGAATTTAAGCTTGTTCAGTTGCGTCTAGAATACTTACTGTGGATGATTTGAACAATAACCCTATAGATGATTGAAAAATTTGCACATTACACGTAACAGCTTACCAGAATCAGATGAACTGGATCAATCCACTTCCAATCCTCAGTTATTGCAGGTATAGAGAAGATACCGTTTAAGTTCATGCTCCTTTAACTTTACTTTGCACCTTTGTGCAGCCTATCATTTTCACACAGAATTTGATCGTCTGTTGCTGTTGTCAACACAGCAACACTTCACCTGCAGTTCCTTTCAGGGTAACCAGAATAACTATCTAGAGAGGCTCACCAGCATGCCTCTCATTTATGACTAGACAATGCAGTTCAAATAGCATTTGGAACATAAATTTCATATCTAGTATAGACTTTTCATGAAACAGGACAAGACAGTGACCAACTGCTATCTTGCTTCTTTCACCTCTTCACAGCTATTCAAGTGTTGGCTTATTACACCAAAACAATGCAACCAATTATTTCTTTGCTAAAGCTAGTATTTTGACACTTATTTCTATTAGATAAAGGAGAAGTTGTTGCCTTGAGCATTACAGAGTTTACATGTTGATTATAGGTAGTATCAGTTAGGAAGACTCTCCTCCAGCTCCAGTTCTCAGTTTTGGAGTTTTTTAAAATAAAGCTTAGTTAACATCTAGGCTGAAAAAGAACTATATCTGTTGCAGTACAGGAGCTAATGGTTTTAAACTAAAAGAGGGTAGATTCAGACTAGATAGAAGGAAGAAATGTTCCACAGTGAGGGTGGTGAGACACTGGCACAGGTTGCCCAGAGGGGTGGTAGATGCCCCATCCCTGGAAACATTCCAGGTCAGGTTGGACGGGACTCTGAGCAACCTCATCTCCTTGAAGATGTCCCTGCTCATTGCAGGGGGGTTGGACTATGGCCTTTAAGGTCCCTTCCAACCCAATCTATTATATGATTCTATGATTCTCTCCTCCCTTCGCAAAACAAACTTAAAATTGTATTTATCCAGCTTGAGGGAAATGAGTATTAGATTCAGTCTGTTTAGGGTCTTTTCTCTACTTAGAAAACATATTTAAATAAAACATTTTATTATACCATTCGAAGACTACAGTCAGCTTTTCTTAGTTCCTAAGTATTCATGAACAGTAAGCAAAACTGAGAAAGAATTCAAAGACAGTAAGGTATACACTTTATGAGTAGCTCTGTAAAGGATAAATAGTTGCATTTCCATTTGTTGTCATTTTGCCATCTAGCAGCACTACAGATGCACAAATAACAAAATAGTCCCCATCTGCTGATTCTTTAAGATAACCTTTTACAATAACACTTAAAGTATAGGAATGTATTAGCAGAAGCATGATCCATCAGTATTGCATCTGTTGAGTATTGTAGTGACAGAACAGTTACTACTAAGAACTAGTAGTAACTAGTAACTAGTTAGCACAGAAAGCGTTGTTTATTTAGTGTCACCTTAGGTGTTAGACCACCTCCAACATCAGAAGACAAAAACCTATTATGTTTTTTGCCAACTAAGTGTTTTATACCTTCATGTTATAATCATCAGGCTGCTACTGAAAGCAGCAATGCATCTCAGAAAAATTTCTTGCTTCATTCAGCAACAACATTAGCAATTACTATTCAATATAATAGTTGTAATACACAATATTCTTTTTATGCATTACTTTAATGAGGAAGAGGAAAGCTTTTATTGGCAACTTGTATTTGGTGAGCTTTGGTAACCAGTCATGACATGAAGAAACTCTGCAAGAATATTTTCAGCATTATTCCATCAAAATCCATCTTTCAAGATGAGTGAAGATTTTTTTCCTAAGGCATCCCTCTATCATAAAACCAAAGCTTCTATAGGTCATTAAAGATGCAAAGGTACGCCAGAGTATTGGCGAAACAGTATTTGTTATCAACAAATAACTGCCTGAATAACCTCAGTCTTATTATTCAGCACATCAGTGGTTGGAATCACATTATTTATACAAAGTATTGAAGATGGAACAAAAATCCCATTAAGAACAATCACGCTCTAATTCTCACCGATACTGATAGGTGATTAAAGTTCTCTTCAGCATAAGCAGAAATCTAAAAATCAGACTAAGTGATTTAATATATACCACACAAAAAAATTAATCACATTTTAGGGGCTATTAGTCAGGTTCTACAGTTTTCATAAACAGACTATTTTATTATATGAAGTGTAACAACCAATGCTGTTAACTGAAGCTGTCTCCCATAAAGAGGGCCCTTCTGTGTTGTCTAGTGCAAAAGAAGCCTTCCAAACTCACAGAGTTACACAAGCAGCCCAGTCCAGTGCAAACCCATTCTGTAGCTAAAAACAGTCCTATTCTTCCTTGGTCACCGCTTATGTTAATTGTCTCATTTGCTAGAATTAGCTTTCCAGGATATCACTCTATAATCCTGTTACATTGGACTACACTCACAGAAACTGGTAAGCAACTTCATTGCCTATTGCTGTCTTGTTTGGACAGCATTACTTTATATCACACGAAGATACCTGCCAGAGCATGCTAAAAATTCAATTATGTGACACAGAATTACTACAGACCGATAAATTCAAGAAAAAGAATAAAATTACGAATTACATAAATGAAAGCATTTAAAAGCTATTTAGTAATCTTCACTGGGAAACAAACCATGCTTTAGTAAATTAGCCACGCTGAAGCCCCAAATCCAATATATCCCCACCACTCAAACCTTAACAGCTTAAAAGAACGGCAGTTGTAACTACCAGGATGATGATGATGCTAAAGTAACTTCTGAAGTTTACCAAGTATATTTGTTCCCCCATATGAAGATTGTTTTATAAAGCTATGTATATTCTCTTAATCACCACACAATTTCAACTATAGCTTTTTCTACTTCAAGAGGAGCAGAGTCTGTCAAACACTATTAGAGATACAAAAAGGATCTATCTACCAGTCTCCTGACCTTTAAGGCTGTCTGTAACAGCAAGGACATAAGATTCATGTATCACATATGTAGGGAAAACTCTTAGGAAAAACTCCATACAGTGCCACAAAAGCAGACTAAACTAACATAATAAAGGAAAGTTAACACTTCTCCTACCTCAATTGAGATACATATATAGCCTTTTACTCACCTGAAGCATAGCTTCTTTCTGTGGTACAGGGAATGCTCCCTCCTCACATGATGATGGTTTGTGAGTGGGTGGAAGATCAATCCTACAGTAAGGAAAGAATGAAATATGACATTCCATGTTTGTGAAGTCCAATTGAAGCATATTGAGTACTAGTTATTTATTTTAGATGCCAAATCATCCAACATTCACAGTCAAGGACACACACCTTTCAGTCAGCAGTGACACGTATATGGAATATCGTAATGTCAACACACCAACCACTTACAATAATTCAACCATACACTTGTTGGAGAAAAGCACTGCCTTATAATTTGTTATTTATCCTATAACATGTAAATAGACTGAACAGGCTCCCCCCCACCCCAGTAGGATTAGGGACTACTGGTATCTATCATCATTTTTAGGTTATGAGATGCAGCTTGAGCAACGTTTACTACAACCTTTCTTTGAAAAGCCTTCAAGAAAGCCTTCAAATCAATTAGCTGCAAGACTTCTCTACTGTAACTTTCTCAGTGAAAGCAAAGGGTTGTAAAAGAATTAAAATGTTTAAGACTATTCATGTAAATATGCTTCAGCTACAGAATTTAAGAGAAATAAACAAGAAAACAGTACTTCTAACCACAGAAATGACTCCGTTGTAAGAAAACGCTTTACTCATCTTGCTAGCTCAAGAGATTGAAATGCTGAAAGTTATTTCACACTACATGCTTCAAGTTATTTTATTCTTCTCCTCACTAAGTACATACAGACATAACAAACGTTTTAATTTGTCATTCAGTTTAAGTGTTAACTATATACGGCATGTGTGAAAAGACTTGTATTGACAGACATTGAAAGCCATCATCACTTCTTATGCATGTTCCAAACAGGGTCTAGACATCATCCGTTTTAACTGATGAAATCTTTTCAGACTTTTTTGTTTGCTTGTTTTTGTTCGACAACATTGGATGCTTAAGAAAGTAATTCGCTTGTCTGGGCCAGAGACTTGAAGGAACAAAGTGGTTCCTGGAATGTTGGTTGTCAGTTATTTCTAAGCACATATGTTTGTGGATGCTCGCTTCATTTTACATATGTATCAGGATAAATCTTAGTGGACTTCCACTTCTGCAAAGCATGGTCAATTTGCTCTATGTTAGACCTACAGTTATGATGAACTTGTAGTCTGTGGCATCAGTCAAGATGGACTTCTGCCCTGTTCTCGGGTTTGATTTCCCTCAGAACCAATTGCCTGATCAGGTCAATCCATGAGCAGTTTTCTTCCAAAAAAAAAAACACCTGAAGAGAAAGAATTCCTATACCCTCTGAAGTCATGCTTAGATTCCTCATTTCTTTCAGAAACGCAAGCGATTTTACATTTGTCTACTCTGGAAATACAGCCCTGAAATCAGGACAGCTGAACAGCTGGTAAGGAAACTCAGACTTTTCAATTCCTGCTCAGAACAAACACTTTCTGCATATTGCTTTCAATAAAAAAAAAATCCAACACATACTCACACTTTGTCAAGATAGGATGGCCTTTTTTTCCTTGGGGTCAGCAGCACTGTCACAAAGATGGTAATGATAAAAAGAGCAAGGACTGCTCCAATCACAGCCCCTGCTACAGCAACAGAAGATGTCTGCTTAAATGGCACATCTGTAATGTGATAGCATAGATTACACCTTTAAGAAGTTCACATATTTTCAATACTCAGATAAGCTATTTCAGCATTGCTCTGAGAAATGTTTCTTCCTTCCATGTGTAAACAGAAAGCCTCATCCTGCACTAGCACTCCTGCAGTCTTGGCTCCGTCCACCCAATGAAAAAAATGGTTGAACTGAGAGCGCTCATGGATCATTAGTATAACGCAAAATTTTCATTGACTACTTTTAATAAATCCTAGCTGCATGTTTTTATTTTTGATTTCAAGACAAAATGAAATCACAGAACACATGCTTTGCACTTACATGAGCAAATGAGGTGTTAATTCAAAAAGCTAGACAACTATGGCTTTATTGGCAATCTTTCTTTAAAGCCACTGAAGTCTGCAGAAAGGAAAAAGGCAAATTTAAAATCCAGGGGAAAAAAAATGTATTACTCAGAGCAATGAACACGCAAACTCACTAATACTTGGCTTAAGCTTATCAAAGCAACCCCTAAGACCATCTATCATCTCCAGGACTTCATACTTCAAGGTACAAGAAACAGTCTCTTTCGTAATTTTATAACAAGGAGAAAAGTTGGGGTTTTTTTTAAAAAAAAAAAACAAACACTTTTTTCATTTGTCCTCAGCATTGTCAGACCTGATGTTTTACAATGCTCATACTGAATTAACACACTTGTCAGTCTTTAAAGGTCACCCATTTCACTACGCTAGGATTTCAAGAAGTTGTAAATCTCAAAGCTGTAAAACCTGTTAGCATACTTGAATTCAGTATGCTCAACCACAGAGTTTCAAACTTGCAACAAAAGGCTTCTTAGTAAGTTGCACAATTGGAGTTATTAATATTAGCTTCACTGACACTTCTACCTGTAAAATACAGGTACCATACAGAAATAATGCTCTGATCTACACTGATTACTAGATCAGAAAGGTACACAGCAAGGGAGTTTAACACAGCTCTCTACTTGTAACATATTTCTAATGCAGTTTACTTCAGCTATTTTCCTTTAGAAATAATCATGTGCTGTGTTTATCCAAACACCACACAATCATCTTCTATTTAATCTCTTAGCAGAAGAAATTTTCGGAGGTTCTCCAGCTATATATTCTATTCATAGGTCAAAGCAAAACCAACTATCCAATCTGTTAAATCACTCATTATTTTAATACTGTTCTGCCTATACAGAAGGCTGAACAACGGCATCTTTTCTTCATCCCTTATTTTGAAAAACAAACAAAAACCCCAACCCACTTTATCATTTCCAATTGAATAAAGCGATTCCTGTCCTCTCACTGCATATGAAAGAACTGACAGCAATACCCCCGGGATGAGTCATGCAGGTATGTCTACCTAGATAGAACAAAACTGAAATAAGCATTTTTGGTGACTTTCTTAAAGCGAAGGGATGAAGTCATAGATTAACAGCTTACAGGAAGCTAATTCACTCCAGATCAACATAACTTATCATCTTCAGTAATCCTTGTTTTATTTTACAAAACAGCTTTCTTCATATAAGCTCCATTTGTCTGTCAGTACCAGTCTATATACATAAGAAATATAATTCCTATTTTCTCCTGAAGAATGGGCACATGAATAAGTAGAAGGCTCACTTAAGCCAATTAAAATGCAGGGGTTAAGCTTAGTGTACACTGGGTGCCCTCTCATTTAAGTAAGAAAGTTGCATGTAACTAATATACACCATTACATGCAGAATTCATGAAGATGCTTTCGTCTTGTGATTACAACTTCACCAGATCAGTTTCTTGACTGTTTCATACTGTACTAACTTTACAGTGCCTTTTTTTGTGGTAAATTCTGCTGTAATATTGAAACATCATGAAGTATAATACTTTCAATGAAAGTTCAGCCATTGAATCCCATTTTAGGTGACATGACACCAGAGGTAAACAGCAATGTCCCAGCAAGTGTAGCAGCATACAGGAACTGAAGTGCAATTACCACAGGGCTCATGTATTTTGCTTTTTTGAATTGCTTTGGCAAAACAGTAAGCACAGAAACTATCAGTCTAACCAGAAGAATCATCAGAAACCCAGAATACCATGCCAACCTGAACAAGCCAGAGAACACCTAGGATGCATGGTGCTAGCTACACAGCATTTGAACCACTAGCTGGTCAGAAACAGATGGGAATTGATTCACTCTAAGAAATATGGTTAAAGCACAGCTACAGCAACTGGAAAAAAAAAATTTTTTTTTTGAAGAAGTGAGTCCTAGACAGTGTATCAGCTGTGCTTGAAGTGAAAGTACCCAGACAGCAACTATCCATATTCATCATTCTCAAGTTTCATACTTTTAAAAATTGTTTCTAAAGACACCTATTCTATAAGCCTAGGGTCTCCAAGAGGAAATGCTAAAAAGCCCAACTTAAACAGCTTAAATACTTCAATTCCTTCTACGCAGCTTCTGGTTTTATCATGCTTTTTTACCTTAAATTTTAAGAATATATCCATCAAACATTTTTGAACAGTACCTATGTTCCAGAATGTAACAAAAAGTTTATTCACACAACAGCCATTTGTACTTACAATCAATTCTTTTTACAGTAGAGATAATGTACAAAACATTGCAACACGCTTAAGCTCTATCCCTATTATCAACTTCAAAACATATCAACTTCTTAATCCATAGGAATTAAATATATATATATATTTTTAAAAGCAAAACAAAAAATCCACAGAGACAAAAGCAAGATATCCCATGTGGAGAACAGGTTTACGGTTATGTTTATTTCCATGTAACACCATCTTTTAAAGATGATAGATCAAGTATTTTTTATTTCAAGAGAGGTATGATCTCTTTATTCCAGAAATAATTTGGATCAGAACTTTCTGCTAGAAATTTAACTCCTTTCCATGTGCTTGCACTCAAACTACAGACACACACAATATCATTTGCTATTGTTTTTGAGACTTTGCTCGATCATGTATCAGTACTCCATTAATCCAAACATGAACTTAAGTTGTTTAGGGATGCTTTTCCATTTGAATTTCAAATAAAGCTGTTGTCTTAATCTTTCTTGAAGACATGCAGTCGTATGCAATCACAGTGTATTGTCTACAACGCTCAATACAACTATTTTTGTGAAGCTCCAAATGCTGTAAGCTAACAAAGATCATGAGGTTAGAAAAGAACTTCCAGCATAAACGCTAATGAAGCAGCTGTAATTATGCAGCCTATTTCATTTTAAAGGTAGCAGAAATGTCTCCCTTTTCAGGTTTCAAATACTAATAAGCCTTATCAGCTTCATCTTCTTGAGCTAAACACTTAAAAATGGCACTTCAAAGGATCTACTACTCTAATTATGAATTTATCATTGTTCTCTAATTCATATAAGGTTATTTCATTCCTCCCTACATAATCAGCAGAATTAGTTTGGTGAACCTGCTCAAGACTAAGCAGATCTACTTCAGATGTCAAAGGAGATGTCCTACATACAATGCATACAATGTTTTAAAGAACAACATGTTAACTCAGTATTGATTATTTGCAGGGAAAACAAATCCACTGCAGTACAGAGACTGCACCATTTATCTAAACTGCTGTTTCATAGATTCTGTAATTGTACCATCAGAGAGTGTGTTTTCACTATATGAATTAGTAATGCAAGTGCTCACTTCCCTACTAATAATCTGAAATTCTAGTTATCCTCTTCAAAGCAAGCATTGTAACTTATTCCGAAGCAGCGTAAAACCACTGTTTTAACTTCTGGTCATAAAAATTCTAGCAAATGCTTTGACACCTCTTAGCATGCTTAATGTTTATTGGCACCAGAAAAATAAGCAAATTCACATTAGCCTCCAACTTCAAAATCTATTACAGCTTTCTTAGTTGTATCCAATTCTCCAGCTTTCAAATTCAATGGTAAGATTCCCACAAAGCCTCAGAAATAGGTCTCTAAAATTGTACCCTGTGTACTTGTAAAAAGAGTCTTGTATTCGTTAATGAGCTTTGACATCCTGCCAATTATAGGCCTAACAAAATATCTTACTGTATGTATATATACACACTAGCATAAGCTTTAGAAATCAATGACTATAAAAAATAATTTTTCATCTTTTGCAAAGACAAGCCTTTGACCTGTTTACACAGTTACTCCTCAAAATTTTGTTCATAAGTTAGTTTCAGTGCAATGACTTCTTTTAAGTACGTAGTTACAAGAAGGCTCATAAAAATGCTAAGAGGTATTAATTTTTGTGCAGAAAAACCTAAAATAAAGCTTTGATTCTGCTGTAACTCATTTTAATTGGTATTTACTATACAGAAGCATTAAGTTTACCATGGATAGTATCTAGACTGGAATAATTGACCTAATCTGTCAAGTAAATGCCCCCAAAGATTTTATTATCATATTTATTATCAGTCTTAGAAAAACTTTTTATATCAGAAAGCCAAGACAGCCACTTCTTATTTTTAAACAATTTTGAATGGCAACTTTAATTTAGTCTTTTTTACCTCTGACATAGACCAATAGAGCACTCTGCATTAAAAGTCAAATCTTAAACAGTAGTACAGCATTGGGAAAAAAAAAAAAGCAGCTCAAATACATTTTCCCCAGATTCAATATTTTCATTTGTCAAGTCACAATATAAAAACCTTCCAAAAAAAAGTTTCAAAAAGTTTATTCCTCCTCCTGTGTAAGTATAAACAATCTGAAAGTGATCAGCCAATGAAATGAACTGTAGGTACACATTTAGTTTTCAGTGGTTACTACACATACCACTCCCTCCGAGATATTACCGAGCCATCTATGTGAGAAACAAAGTCTTCTTCATTGTCATCGTAACATTCACCACCCATATACTTCATTCCCAGTGTTCCACTTCCATAGTAATCCATTGGTCTTTCGTAACGTTCCTGGTACCTGTTAATATTGTCTATATTGTTCCACTCTGGTTTTTCAGGGTCTTCTAAATAATCTTTAGATATTAAGCTGTTCATTGGATGCTTTATTTCTTTTTTTATACTGTCAGGATAAGAATCCACATCATCTGACTGAAGAACATCTATTTGAGACTCTTTTTGCATATCTGATGGTGGAATGTAGTTCTTAGCAAAGTAGTCACCACGGAACGTCCGTCTTCTCCTATAGCAGATAATTCCAACCAGAACACTGACAAGTATGAGGAAGAGAGCCCCACCCACCGCACTACCGATGACAGTACCCCAAGAGTCTTCCTGCATTGCTGGCAAGGTTGAAGTTGGGAAATTTATTATTCTAGGTTCTGTTGCTAAACCTGTGATGCCATCAGTCGAAGGATGCCAGGGAACCGTGGGCAGTCGAGTGGTAGTAGTAGGAGGATCTAATGGAAAGAGCAAAGAAGTAGACAAGACACAGAAAAGGCACAGAATGTCAATGCAAGCTAAATCAGTTAAGGGTTTATAAGAAAGCAAAGTTGATGGGTATGTTCTACAAGAATAGTTTTTCATTCTCAGGTTCATGGTACTACAAAAAGTCTTACACTTCCCACAGGCTTTGAACTAGCTTCATTATAGGTGGTTTTGAGCTATGCTGCAGCAGGATAAGAAGTATAGCGAGAAAATAAAATAATCTTTAAGTAGATATTTTGCCCTCCTCAAAGAGATGCAGCTTTTCTGCTCAGATGTTCATTGTTCATGGTTTGTTATTTACCTCCCCCATGGAAGAATGCTGTCTATTAGGAAAAAAAATCAAGCAGTCCTCTCTTTCCAGCCAGCAGTCAGGAATACTGGACCAAGTTAATTGATTATGCCACACAGTCAATTATTCCACATTAATTTCCCATTTCAGAAATGGGTCCCGGCACCGAGTATAAGAATGAAAAACTATGAGTTGTGTGCTCAGTCAGCAGCACATGAACTACTTATTTTTAAGCTATTCTCTCCACAAACATTTGTTGCATTAATACAACTTACTCAGCTTCACCTTAGGATTAGTTAAAGAAGCATAGTTAAAAGTGGCATGTATTAATCTCAAAATAACACTTAGCTTGAGCAAGGAGCTTTCAGGATTTCAAAATAAAAAAACTGGAACATTTGTAAAAATGATTTCTATACATTTTGTTCCCTCACGCACAAACAAATTTCCATATTCATTCTTCATTATAAAATATCAACTGATTTCATGCCAGGTTATGCAAGTAAACAAGAGACTGCCAAATACCAAGCTTCTCCAGCACTCAGCTTTTTCTTTTGTTCTTTAGGTCTACTGGAGATGCACGCATCTGTATTGAAGACAAGTTTGCAAATGATGGGCAGATGACACCGAGAAAGCCTGCTGAGATTATCCCAGACAATTGCAATGTTACATGCAACTCCAGTTTCTATTTCTGTGCCAAAACTGGCTTTTTGCCTCGTCCAATGCAAGGCAATTTTAAAATCAGTAAAGCAACAAACAGTAAGCATGTTTTTACAGCTAGAATCTTTTGGAGATAATATTACATGGACAGCCAAGTAGCTCATTATGTCATGTTATTTAGTTGAATGCCCATAAGCAAGATTCATGGAACTACTACTACCATATTAGAGGCACCCTAAATTTACCACCACAAAAAGTAAAATAGGTAGAACTGGAGATTTGTCAAGCTTCCAGTTATTTGACAAATCATAACTTTTAATCTTACTATTCGAGACAGCCATACAATTCTCTTACACTAGGCAGTATTGCCACATTTGTCATGATCATTACAAATCATACTTCAGACTGCACCTCACCACTGAACACAACATTTTGAGCTTGACATAAGTGAAGTTTTACACAGATTTTCAAAGCACATAATTATATTACTTGACTATGTAGAAGTGGTGATTTGTTAGGGAGCTATACATAAATGAAATTAATTTGACAGAAGACAGGAAACTGAACAAGGAAGATGCACTACTAAAATGAACGAGAAGAATTCAGATTATGATTTTAGTAAAAACTGATTTAAAGTGAGTTTAATAATTTAATGGAGAAGTAAAGATTAAGGAATCCAAGTTTACCAGGGTTCCCCTGTCCCACAAATCGATAGGTCAAGACATTAAACTCAAAACCCGCTTCCTTGAAAAAGTTTTTTTGTTTGTTTCGGGTTTTTTTTTTGTTGTTGTTGTTGTTTTTGGTTTTTTTTAAGACACAAGATTTGTTAGCTTAAAATACGATTTCAGACAATACCAGCAGTATCTTCTTCCAGGCTATACATGCTTTGTTTTTGTTTTTTGTTTTGTTTTTGTTTTGTTTTTAAACTGGCTTTGTAATTGTTCATCTATTTCCCTCTGAAGTCTTATCCTCCACATCCACAACATAAAATACACATTCACAAGTATGCAGTATTTGCATCCTGGCAAGTTTAACCACCACGCATGTGAAATAAACAACAGTAGCAATTATACTCTATTAACAACACATCAAAGGATCTATGCAGATCAGGGAGCTGAAAGTGGCACAAATTCTGAAAAATTTTATTTTTTCGTTAAATTAATCTTGATTTCCTTTTTTGTCTCTATGCTCTGAACCCTGTTCAAATCCTTATTACATATGCCCTGTACTAATTATGAGGACAAGTCAAGACAAACAAAAAAGTTTCCTTACTATTATGTAGCTACCACCCTCACTAGCATAGGGTCAGAGACATAATTATAATAGGATAAGACACATAACTGAAGAACGCAAAAACCCATTTTCTGGTATGGAAGAGTAAACCCATCAGCTCCCTCCATACATAAAATAAGCCAAGTTTTCCTAGTTTGTTTCAAAGCTTTTAATACTTTTCTACCATGAAAAGCAAGATTTGCTCTTTACTTCAAATTAAGCTCTCGTACCTTCTCAAAGGCACTATGCTCCTTGTACAGTATGCTTAATTTTTCCTCTATTACTTATTTTCCAGATGTTTCCCATGAAAGTTGGTACCAACTTTCAACAGCTTCAGTTTGATATTTTTGTTTTTCCCTTAAATGACTATTCTTTATATAGTTTTCCCAACTCTTGCAATACACAAACAACTCATCTTGGACAGATGAGCTTCTACAATTTTTTTTAGTAGAGATACCTGACTACATGATGTGTCTCATGTCACCAAATACTGCACCTCACCTCCTCAATCCCCCTGCAGTACATACTTGTTCCAATGTCCAGGATCCATCTTGGCTTCCGTGGGAATTCAAAGCCAACAAGAAGCCAAGTGTCAGAATGATGAGTGGGCAAAGAGATGGATGGACGGATCATGCTCAGAACCAGGCCATTAGCTTAAAAAAAACTTAGGTTAAGTCTCATTTTGGTATCAACAAGCACACTGTTATTACAATCAAGTAAAGAACACTGTATTTTTAAACTGCAAGCTGTTTTGTCTCTAGCCCACTATGAAGTATATCAGGGTAAGGTGACCAGCTCTATAACAAGGAAGAAATAAGTTTCCTACTGGCACACATCCCCTTGGGCTAAGATTCATCAGTTAGGCATTACAGAAGCGAAGTTTTGGAAGGGATGGTGCCTTGGCTAGTTGTGTATTAATATGATGAAAGTCTGTCTAATTTCAAAAGCCATGATAAAGTCTAGTTCTCCTCATTTAAAAAAACAAACCCCACACGATTCAAGAACCACACTTTGACTCCCACACCTCTTTCTTTGCCCTCTACAAGACAGGGACCTGTTATCAATTACTTACAATGCAGAAGTGAGTTGGCTTTGCACAAATTTTAAGATCTGTCTCTCTGCAGTTCTCATTTTACTGAGTTAAAGTGCCTGCCCATATATTTGTTACATGTATGTTTCTACAGACGTGTTTATCTCTGTTTCTTAACCTGCTGTTATTGATAAATTTCCTTTAGATGCCAAATATCTAAAAGTTTAAGTACTTGATATGTCTATGTAGCTGCACATTATAAAAGCAGCCCTTTCTTTCAACTGCTGAAAAGCTTATGTTGCAACTCCTTTACCAGAGCAGGGAAAGCAGCCTTTCCATGAAAGAAGGCTTTCTGAATATCTGAGAATAAATGATTTTGAAGCATATCATTGTTTCTCCAACCATTCCCTGTCTAAAGTTAAGTAGCAGGCAAGGACAGTGTGTAACCCTGTCTCCATGAAGTGTCTTGAGTATATAGGTTCCACATTGGAGTTAAACATTTTTCTTAGGATTATCTTCAGTTTGCTCCCCCTCATTTTGGCAGCATCATAGATATAAAGATTGAAATCAGCCTGAAGCAACCGGCAATTTCTTTCAGCGTCAATCATCCATTTTCAAAGTTCAGTGTACGTCTGCAGTTTCTAGCTGTGATTTCCATGCACCAAGTAGAACATTTTCACATTTCTTGGGGACACCAGAGTACAACTGTTATCATTAACATAACCTCAAGCTTGCAAGGAATATTCAGGAACAACATTGAAAGTTCAAAGCCTACTATACCAGGCAGCATCCAAATTAGCAGTTAGGTTATCCTGAGACCCACTTCTCTATACAGAAGAAAAGCAGTTTATCAATATCTCTTCCAGTATATATTTTAGAAAATACAAGACTGCCTGTATTCACAGTGATCTCAGAAGAAGAGGTCTATACATGAAGAAACAAAACCAAAAAATATGAATAGCCTCTGCTATGTTAACCCTGACAATATTGACTCTGCTAGAAGGTGACTGTACTTACAAGTCACATCTTCCTAGAATTGCTAGGATGGCTGCCTAACAAAGGCTGGCTTTATTTTTAAAGAAAAAGTAGTCTCTTCCAAAGGCAGTCATTCGAACAGACGACAAAGGAAGCAAATATATTCCCATCTGGATGTCAGTCTCACAGGTCACCTCTCTTGCAAATGGAGAAGGGGGAAGCCTCAGTAAACAGTATGAAGATGAGGGAAGAAGAAAATAAAAGTTCAATTCCTCATTAAAAAAAGTTCAGTTAATCTCTATTACAAGATGAAGTGCTTTACATAATCAAGCTGAGAGCGTGTTTTGGAAAACCTGTTGCTGTAGGACTGTCAGGAGCTTCAACAACACTTGATCAGCTCTGAACTCAATGAGGAGCATGACTTGCTTTTGCTGGACAACTACACAAACGAAGTTTAACTTCACATCACTGAACAAGTAGGAAATAGCTAAGATAGCTGTGCCTTAAAACTAGTATTAAAAAAATGTCGAGTTTCAAAGACCATTTTAGTATTTCCCTATCCATATAAAGCTGAATCATCTCCTGTAACTAAAAGCTGCTGAATCTATCACTTAGTCCCTGACAACTACTTCTCCTATATTTCTCTATTACACTTCAAGAATATTAACATAGAGGTTAGAAGCACAACAGAAGTTATTAAAAATACAGCTTTATTTTTTAACAATGCATATTAGGACCAAAAGCATTTTTTGCTCAGCTTACATTCCAATCCTACAACACATTTCAACTTAATAGTTACTTTTCCAAGCAGTTAAAAAGCTTTACAACCACCAGCATTGTGACTGTTCAGAAACATTAACTTCATAAATCCTCTTTGACGCCTTCATAACTGAAATTTGAAAAATAGTGTGATCATATAGCTTTGAATCTTGCAGACAAAACTCCATGTTTTTATCAAGTTTTATACAGCAGAAAATAACTAACACAGAAAAATAAGCTAATTAAATGACTGCTCTCCAGTACAGCACTGCCATGTTCACCATTACTAGATAATATCTGCTCAATCAAATAAAAAATTAAGGTGGTAAGCAGTTTGACTTAAAGTTTACTACTTCAGTCATATCTTCTGTACTCCTGACGTGAACCTCTATGTTCCTGCTGTAGATAAACCTGAGTGGTTAAGATGGATGTTTTTGCTATTTCATAGGCATTTACCCACCCTGCGTCATTTTAAGGGCATGTTAGTTATTTAACAAGCCAGTCACACCGCAAAGCTATTCTTTGTTACAATAACATGTTCATAATATTAATTTCTGAAAACAATACAGGTGCTGTATTTTGATTGCCTTCTCCCTCTCATTTTAATGAAGTCTCCCATATACTAAAAGTTAATATACAGTGCTTTTAATTAGTTTGGTATAATCTTCTCTAAGGTATCTAGAGCAGAGCACTGGATGCTTGTCTCAAGTGTTGAACTGAAGTGTAAGACTTGCCTGAACATTATAGTGATACAGCACCAGGTTTATTCCAAGTTGCCTACAAATCACCTGTGTTTTCTTAGATGTTGGTAAGGCTACACACTCCAAGATTAACATGAAGTTTTTAAGAACTGAAATTAATTTACTGTCAACTGAAGTATTTGTTTTTAGTGGTGCACCTAACTTGTAGAACCATGACTCTGTATCATCTCTAGCTAGCTGAGGTTGGGTTTTGGCACTCCCTGAAAACAGCTAAGTTATGCTATTTGCAGTGAAGTTACTGCAGCAAACGTATCCATCAGTCCACACCAAAGACCAATTTCTGCAACTTAACTGCCTTTGCAGTAAACTAACTTATGTTGCATTTGCCATAGGCTAGAAAATACGCCGTTCACCACAGCTCAACTAGTAGGTATTTCCATTTAGCTTTTTTTTTTTTTTTTGGAAGAAGTCATTTATTGTAGGGAATATCGTATAAGATTTCCTACTTAGCCCATCTTAGTCTGTTAGTCACAAACATAATTCAAATGAAAGCCTTATATTTTCACACATGACAGTCACGGTAAAAAGCATGAGTTCTACTTACAGTGGACCACAGTCACACAACTGACAACTTGAGAAGTGATGGACTTGAAAAAACTTGCCCCCTCCTTGCAGTTAGAATAGGGCTGAGAAGAGAGCTACACTCAGAAAACAATACAGTTTAAATGTATTTGAATGTTACATACCAGGAGAATATTTTACCCTATCTAACAATGATATCCTAATTTTTTTTACTTGGTATTTCTTACAATGTCACAGTCTTCATAATTGTTTTGACACTGTTACACAGCCATGAGTTCTCCATAAAGGAAGCATTAGAACCAAGCACCCAAAAGTCAGCTCACAGAAGTGACTTTTTTTTAATTTGCAGCACTTAAATTATATAAAACTCTAGCTATTAAAAGACTGTTAAGTCATTAACAAATAATTCCACTGTCTCAAACTATTTTGAAGTCTCCAGCTAACTAGCTCATTAAGTAGTCAGTTAATTAGAACTTACTAGTTTTCCACCATGGCCTGCAGTACAGTTATGCCAGTCTGAAACACCATCCTTTGCTCTAAACATGCAGACAACTATCAATTATGAATTGAGACAGATGCAGCTTCAAACATCCTGTATCTTCAATTTTTGTCTTAAGTTTCCATTCTCATCTCAATCCTCGAGTGCTCACATCTAGTTTTAAGTTCTTATGAAGAAGTTACCATCCTGTAACTGGCCAACATGCACTCTTACAGTTAAATACACTGTGGAACAAATATGTCCAAAACTTACTGAAGAGCAGCAACATCATGCAACAGAATGAAGTTTTAATTCTCATGTCTGTATTATTTTCCTTCAAGCACTTCCTTATCAAGCTAGTTAGCTAATTTAGCTAGTCTAGTATGGGAATCTGGAGAGCTTTTTCACACTTGTGCAGCACTATTCACATATACCCCAAGTTAATCTGTTCTTTCACCAAGAAGGTGTCATAGTAAAACATTAACTACATTGTGTTAATACATATGAGGATGTTTTCCAACAGCAGCAATACTTAAGACACACAAATTTGCCATATTATACTAAGTACATCAGCAAGAGTGCTGCATGAGAAACTTTAAGATTACTGGTATCTGTATTCCGAGAAAAGGAGAAAACCAGTAACTCAAGTACAATGCACACATTCAGAATGTAACACTGACTTCCTTAAGGCAGAGCATCTTTGTCTTTATTAAATGTAGTTGTTCTTTAATAACATCTGTTTTTTTCAATTTATTACAGACAAGGTACTGTTTATTGCAGTCCATATGTCTTGCCAAAACACCAGTTAACACTGGAAAAAGTTCACCTACCAAGAGGAAGTAATAATCTCAGAAGCAGTATGGCAACAGAATCACAGAATTACAGAATCATTAAGGTTGGAAAAGACCTTTAAGATCAAGTCCAACCATCAACCACTACGTCAACCTTATGAGCTTCCATTTTATGCTGCTGTTATTGAAGAACAAGTTTAATCAAGTTTTACTGTAGCTCTCAAATTGTACTTTCAATAGTTTTTCACACATTTAAAAGGTGTAAATGTTTTATGCATCAACTGTCTCTTCAGTTTGCTATTTCAATCATTGACCAAAAAAGGTTTCAAGTTAACATACTGTCTTTGCTGAGAAGTAAGACTTACCTAATATGTAGACAGTCTTCTGATCACTTCTCTGGCCAAGGGCATTAGTCACCTTACAGATATAAGTCCCAGTGTAGTTGTAAGTCAATGGGCTGCTGAACTGCAGAGTATTGTTGACAGATAGCAATCCTTCAGGCCACTGTCCATCCAACCTAAACCAAAACAGTTAGATTTCAACTGTTAATCTTTGACTACAGTCTAAATATAACCAGTTTAAAATCATGTTTGCAGTAGTCTAGAGTGAACTTTTCACTGTGCTCTGACATTGTCAGTGGGCTTTCACTGGATATTCTCAGTGTCCATCTGAACACTTAGTATTTAATTTCTATGCCAAGTCCTTTAAATGTCAAATATGCTGGCACTAGCAAGCTGCCCATAAATGAACACTAGTACAAGATGACATTATCTCAAAATATCAGTACTTGGAGGAGCAATCCAACTCAAGCCCTAAAAACTAACAGTCAAACTAAGATGCTCTTCTAGTGCTGTCAGGATTATCTGTTCTTTTGCATCCAGTTGAGCTATCACAATAAATATTTCTGTCAGTACACAATTTACAGGACATTTTGACTAGGCTTTCTGAGCAAGAGTTCAAGCAGTTCCTTCCCTCTCAACCTGCCTTCTCTAATCCCCTATCGCTTCTCCATGCAAATTACAGCACTGAAACCAAATTTGGTGCTTGGTGACACATTTGGGGAATCAACTGGTTAAAAAAGGATTGTTTCCAATCAGTTGGCTTTTCCACATGTATCATTTCCATGTGATGACATTAACAACTGTGTACCCCAACAGAGAAAGGGAAAAGGCAGACACACTGCAACTATTTTAACAGAGCAGCCAACCACCCATTAAACACCTGTGTAGTTTCATGCCATTGCATCCCATTTTGCTTTTATCTAAGTATCTATTAAAAGATATTAACTAAGTCAATATTCAAGTGTGATCACCAGGTCTCACAACATCTTGGAAGCATTTAGGAAATATGATTTTATAAGTACTTTCAAACAAAAAGTTTGAAATTTTAGAAGAGGTACTCAAATTGAAAAAACCCACAGCTAACAGTAAACATCTCCAACAAATGTAGGTTCAATACAACATTCCCAATGCTTTGCTGACAATGATTATTGCCCAGAATTGCTTCAGCCATATGAAGTTGATGAAACTGAGTAAGCATGTACTACTTAATTCATAGTACCAGAAATATTTATTTCAAAAAACATTATAAAATACTCATTTGGTTTGAAAGCTCTGTTCTAAAGTTCTCATGTGTGCAACATTTTAATACATTATTGACCATGAAAATATTACTATCCTACCAAATACAATGTCACCTTTGCTTCCGAGGGATAAAGGTTTTTTTGGTATAGTAGTTCTAGAAGCTACAGTAAGTTGAAAGCAGTAAGATAGAATGTCATTTCAATACTGCTAGTTTCCATTTCCTTAAGAAGTCAAGCTATGCTTCTTTTGTATAGATTTTTTTTCCCCCTTGAAACAGTTCATTGACCAGTACTACAGCTTCTGAGATGGGTATTGTTGTTGCTTAAACAAAGATGTACACTAGTTTATTCCAGAAAATTAAGCTTTTCTTGTAAAAATTAGTTCAGTTTAGGAAGTTTAAAAGTGACCCCTGAAGCTTTAAGTGCTTTAAATATATTTAAATATATCTATTTCTCTTGGAATTGGAAATAGAGGTTTTAATGATTAGTTCTTACACACACCTCAAAGTCAAATCAGAGAACTGAGAACGCAGTTTAGCTGAAGAAACAAGTGGTACTGCTGTTGAGAGCCTGGCATGCTTTTTTTAAACATAGGAATTTTTATGTGTTAAAATCTCTCATCACACTGAATTTGAGCTAAGCATGGGATGGAAGCTTACTGTAGCACGCAGGTAAAGCATACATTTTACAAAACCTACTTTAATGTAGCCATGCCATTCTGACTAGTTAGCTGCAATACTTACTGAGTATTTCAATGGCTGCTTTTAGGATCGAGTCAGTTATAGTAATGCTTTGTTTTCCTGTGAAACTGCCATCAAACAACACAAAACTTAACAATACAACATTTTCAAACCACATTATGAATACTAGTCCATTACGGTAAGTTATATCTACCATTGAGAAGGTAGGGAAATGGATTACAGCTTCACATGAATAAATATTCCTGTGGTTTTACCAACAGAAGCACTGTAACATAGCCACACATAATTTTACACTGTCCTTAGAAAAGTTATTTCCTTGTTTCTACAGGCAACAAATCAATTGAAAACAGCTGGTTTATTTAATTTTTTTCTTCACAGGGCAGATTTTGATTTACGCTTGCTTTTATTGTCTTCCTCTGTCTCTGGCCCAAAGTACATCCATGGCTGCAAAAGCAAAGCAGTAAACCTGAGTAGGGCCCACCGAATCCATATATTAATGAAATGAAGTTATTATGGAAGATCCCCCCCGCCGAGATATGTCCAAGGCCTCATTGCCTCATTTCTATCACTATGCAAAACAACGCATTTATCTGTCTTGGCAACTACTCGAGCACTTTTGAAAAAGATAACAAATTCTATAATTCAGTAAGCAGTATTTGCCATCTCAGCTGTAGTTCCCAGATTTTAAAAAGCAGATACATAAAAGTCTGTTCAAGTGTTCACAATCTACTTCAAGTAATAATAAAACAGAACTGATGAAGTAAGTTGGATCCGTACTACATTTATTGGTCTTTGCTCTACATACTGCAACATACACAGTTTAGTCTACTTCATTAAGTAACTACCAAAAATTTTATCCTGAGTAGTGACAAACTGTTGAAGCTTGTAAATTCACTAAGATATTCACTCACTCGTATTCATGCATACACACATCTTTTATCCTCCTTTTAAAAGGCCGGATAATACCATTACAACCCAATACAAGTCACATACTCCTTGTTTTTCAAACAGGTGTTCACTGTAAGCTAAGAGTTTATACCACTTCAACCATGTGGCAAGCCCCTTTTTATAAATATTTACCTGGTCCACATAAATTCCATAGGTAATGGATTTGCATCAGCATTACATCTGAGCTGAACGTTCTCTCTTCCAATGAACCAGTTTCCATCATAGCCAGTTACTGAAACTTCTGGGGCATCTGACAAAAAAAGATTTAACCTATCAATCACAATAGTTTCTTTAAACACAAACTGTGTGTAACGGTCAGCTCAGTGGAGCAGAAGGATTATTTGGGGGGTGGGGGGGTGTTTGGTTTGTGTTTTTTGTTGTTTTTTGTTTGTTTTTAAATTTAGAAAACAACAACAACAACATACACCAAGAACACCAATACAGTTCCAAGCTACAGCACAATACGCAGCAGTGGACTAGATCAGGAACAAAGTTGTTTTACTCAGTGCAATCGTCCCATCGTGTGCTTTCAGCAAACTTACAGCACACTGGGAAAGTGAAAGGACTTAGGAAGAAAAGAATCAGTTGAATGCTTTTTTTGGAAGTGAGGAATGGTAATTTAGAGCTATTTCTCACTAACAAGATGCGGCAAAAGATCAGAAACAGCCATTTGAGCAGCCAGGTAATTAGGAAATCATCAAAAAGTTCACAGATGCCAGTTAAAAAGGTTAACAGTTTTCCACTGGCATGATAATGTAGAATTATGTTGTTATGGCTCTAAAAAGCCAGGAGACCACTTTAGATAAAGCAGAGACCTAGCTGAAATACTCAGAACCCAGAGTACAGAAGAACCAGTATGATTTGGTATAAGCTTCTACAACGGAGATGGAGGAGTCGCTGCAAAAACTATAAGCTTAAGGGAAGACTGAAGGAAGACTAGCAAAGCGACATGAAATCTCTGCTTCTCACTTGCTGCTGTGTTGCTTACTATAACTTTGTTAGAAGTTATGAAATATGCCTTAGCACTAATTTCAGATAAAAATAAGACCAATTTGCCCCCTTATTTCACTTGAAATACTGAACTTCATTCTCTTATTCGCCGTTTGAAACAATAACGGGACAAATAATCTTCACTTCCACTTCTGTATCAATGGCACTTCCATCTAGAACTTCATTTCAACATGGACAAAATAAACCAGTACTAATCACTATTTTATGCCCAAATAAGTGGTTCTTTACTATACAGAAAAACAAACCCACAAGAGATACTAGATCAAACCAAAATAGCAAAAGTTAACTTTTTCCAGCCACTACATTTCTTCTAATGGAATTGACAGCCTTCTGTGACTTCGGAACTTTAAAGCAGCGCACAGCTGAGACAGGATACCACAGGGAGAACTTGAAAATAGCTCATTTTGGTCATATATGCATTATCAAACAAAAAATGGATCACATGCCTAAAGCTTATTTATCTTAACTGGTTTTAGCTAAGCAGCATTGTAAGCCATCTCACTTTGTAGTCATGTGTTTTAAAGCCACAAATTTGTTCAACAAGCCTGATAGAGGTTTGAACTACATGAGCAACCTGAAGCTGAATTACAAATGTTAGGAATGGTTGTATTATGTTCTTGTTCTCTCATGCAAATTACAGTGGAAAAAGCTGAGTAAGCAATTTGAAAATAACTTACTAACCCCCATAAGACGTATTTTCAACTTATCTCAATGCTGAATCTTCATTAGAACTCTTTAAAGCTGCTGAAATTGTAATGCACTACAAACAGTTTACAGATCAAGTGAGCTTGTTACTTCATAATCTCTCATGTTAAATATAAACACGGGTAATAATGTTTACACATGAGCCAATATTCAAAACAAACATTAGAAAAATAACACTATTCTACTTTGTGACTAGATTTTTATCTTTTAATAGAGACCCTTGGTTTTTACGCCTGCCTGACCTACCTCTTATTACACGCTTTTCTATATAGTTTTAATACCCTTTCTCTCCTGAAACAGTAAGTGCTCATCTCCTTCCTGTGGAAAGCATACATCAATAAAGAGAGTGGTTATAAGATACATACCAGGCAGTAACTACCTTACAGAATACTTACACTGTATGTCCAACACATGAGGGTATCTTATCTCCTTTTCCAAGGCAGGGTGCCTCACAATACAAGTTATACGTCTTCCTCTTGCAAACCGTGTAGGAACAATCATATACTGACTTACAACTGTCACCGTTTCATTTGGAAACAAAGTAGAGCTGGATTCCATTTCACCAAGACCTCCTTCCCAGTCAATCTCTGCAGCAGGTTTTCCAGTGGCTGCAGTACAAGTGGCTGCTATTGTCCGATTTGCACCATCTATTAGAGGGCTTGGTCCTTTTGTTAAGCTTACAACAGGTTCAACTAGGAAAGGGGGGAAAAGAAAAGGTAAATTTAAACAAAGAATCCACATCTTTGAAACCTTTACTATGTAAAGGTGTTAGACAAGTTCTAATCCATTTGCAAAAGCCCATGGCTAATAGATATCCTAGAAATAAGATCACGTCCCATCAGAGATGATAGCTCTACAAAGCTCTGGCCTGCTGATACAGCTTTATCCACACTCTAATGAGTGGACAAAGTTGAATCTTGTTCATTCACTACATTTAATGCATTGACAGGGAATTCCAAAGTGGCTGGGTTCAAAACGCCAACTGCTCCAGTTGCAGTGTCTGACAAACAGCTTAAGATATTAGGCTGAAACTATACTGTGATTTTTCAAAGAGGCTTGGATTCTGCTGCACTTTCAAGCACTATACTTAAATCAAGTATTAATCTATACTGTCAGTTTGTGTCATTTCAAAGTTACTTCATTCAGTGTCTTAACACCCAACATTAAGTGTTTAAGCTTCTGTTGAACAGTACAATACAGATTGATTCCATGTTGGAAAGAACAGTTAACATGTAAAAAGTGGTTTTATTTTATATACACATACATTATATGAATATCTAATATGTACACAAATATGCATAATATACATACATTTTCTATAAAATTTGTGTATGTTTCTATATACAAATGAATTGTTTCTCTACATAAGTAACACTCTGTGTATATATATAGAGATGGCCATCATCTATGTAAGTAAAAAATTTGAACTCAATACTAAGTCCAAGACTAAGGAAATCCACAAGCAGAAGGATCTGACCTCCTTGTGATCCCATTATTCACCCCAAAATTTTACAGGCTTAGAGAACACACTTCCTTCTAAAAGGAAGCTGAGTTCCTAATGTTCAAGTCTACTGTTGAGGACCGCAGACTGCAAAGCTTTTAAGAAGATTTCCTTCTTATTTCAGAAGTCTGTTTCAGCCCTGTACAAGCCATCCGCCAATTGCAGCCTAAGTCAGAAATACCATCTGGTGCTTCAGATACAAACCAAGGTTTTGTTTTCTAAGATGGCCTGTTTCTATCAATCATCAATACTAGAAAATACACCTTGCCCAGTAGCATACTAGCCTATTACATAATCCTTGTCTTTTGGTCTAGTGAGGTTATCAGAGTCCTCTGAAGTGAAGTCATCACTACACACCGTAATGCTTCAGAATCCACCTCAGTGGACTAGCCGTCACTGATCACAAAGCAGAGACAACTCTTAAAACTTCTGTGCCTTTCAGTATCCTATAACGAGAAGTTTAGTTCACAGAGTCCACAATACCTGGCAAGATAATTCTTCTGTCAAGGGATAACTGGGTAACAAATATTTTCAGCTTGAGTGAATTCACTGCCAGAATCAGTTTTTTTACAATTTTTCCTGCTCAGTGTCTGAAGTGGTTTATTATTTGTTCAGTTATGCTGAAAGGAAAGGCAACACCTAAATGGATAACCCTATAAAGATGTGTTTTCTGTTCTAAGCTTAAACTCCATCAAGTGCTTAAAGACTATACCTCATGCCCAAATTAAAGGTTGTTTGTTTCAGCAAGTATTTAGAGTGCTTTATTTTGAACTTTGTTTCTCTGAATGCCTGCCCCCAGCGACTTATTACTGACCCTACTGTACAAAAAACAAAAAAGCAGCAAGAGTTTTCCTCCAAGTCCTATATTAACTCTTCCAGATCTGAATCATCTCTAACAGAGCTTCTTTCAAAATTTGATTCCCTGTTCTCCAACACTAACAACTAAAGCTTTCTGCAATAAGCTTGGATATTTGCACTAATGTACCTGTGAAACGTCCTATAATATGAAAAAAGCCTTTAAAACATAGTGGAGACCTTGACATTATATAGCTTTTATTTGACCACAGTTTGGTTTTCCTGATTTAACATAAACATAACTGCCTTGTTATGCCCAAATCACTAGTAGTAACCTTTTCAATAGCTTCTGTCGTATTGCTGAAATGCAGAAGTAAACCCCCAAATTTACATTTAGTGTCTTACAAGCATGAAGATGCAAATTTTTGCTGTATCCTCTCCCTTCACCCAAGATCTCAGTGAAATCAGTTAAATTAGCAGGTATCATTAGGTTTTCATGCCAGAACTTACAGATCCAAATAATTTCAGCTGGAAATGATGTTTCATAATCTACTCCTTTGAGTTTCTCAAAAATGAGTACTTAACTCCAGAATTCTTCCTCCACCCCTTTGTGAAATGATACATAAGTCAAGAAGAAGTCTTAACTAAGGTAGCAGAGATCTCCAGACCCAAAGCAAACTACTCAGTATACTGCTTCACATACCGTGCTTTTAGGAAAAGTAAGTCTTCAAGTATGTAGTAGCAGCCAGAGAACAGGATATAGACTGGTTTGAAAAGCCTGGTTTCTCCTAAAATTACAATTACTAGGAAAAAAGCATACTTGGCTCTTTCAAGTGATACCTGAAATTTGTGAGATTGGCCAGTTTTGGTTCACTGTGTAATTCCTGGTTTTGCACTTGTCAGAAAGACACAAAGCTGAACTATTCAAAACTATTCAATTTCATAAAATATAATTATTGCCAGACCAGTGTGTTTTAGTGCCTTAGGGTTTTTTTCATACTCCACAAATGGTTAGGCTCCTACTGCCACATCTTCTCCCAAGTCATGATTCTTGGACCACATGCTATTGAAAAGGTTACTACTAGTGATTTGAGCACTACAAGATAAACAAATAGCCACATACTAAAAAGTAGAAAGCAGTTGTTATCACACACTGCTATAGTCTATCCTTCAGGATTACTTCGTCCCAGCAACTGAAGAAAAAAAACAGCAGAAACCCAGCTACTCATTCTACAGCCCTTCTAGCTGTTTCACTCATAGGTTAAGATAAATATCTTCTGAATGAATCCCTAATTACAAAGGACCATTGGCATCTTGTCTCTCACAATGGGAAACAGTTTTACTGGTTTTCAACTTGGAAAAACGATTACTCAGTCTATGATGTTTCGAAGAGGTTTTCTTTGGGTTTTTGGCTGGCCTTTTTTTTTTTTTTTGAAGTGTACCTTTTAAATACAGACTCTTTCTTGTAGCAGTCATCTTTTGTCCCAGGACCATTTAGTGTGCCACATGAATCACACTGAAGCGTGCCCTATAGACTTCCATTGTTCACAGTGGTGGTCATGGTGGGGGACACATGAAGGAGGTTGGGAGAGCATTAGAAAAGCTACTTTACCAATTCAGTAGGAACAGTATGCACTATTCAGGTCAAGTGAAAAAGACAGTGAAGACAACACTTAATTTGTGTAAGGAAGCCACAAAATCCCAGAGATTCAAAAGCAGAAGGGACCTCCTTCCACAATTTAAGAATTTAAAGGCAGTGTCTGTTTCTCCCATTCCCTTTAAATAACCAACAGAGTAGACAGACTAACTGAACGGACAGAGGTTATCAAAAGGTCAGTGTGCATGGATCATCTCCTTTATGTATCTTAAGAGAACAATAGTCACGCAAATCCAAATCAGTATTGCAGCATGAATTATATCTGAGTTACAAGAAATAGCGGTTGAAGTATGGAAGCTAGATGTGCAGTAGTTTAGGAAAACTCAACTAATTTGCACATCTGTGCTAGCGCTTTTACTGATTCATGATTACCTAATTTAACCCTACTTAACTTAGCTTGACCTTACGTTCACATACACAATCAGATATCTCATTCCTCAAGTCCTTACACTTTTTTATAGAAAAATCACATAATAAAGAACCCAGGGAAAAAAAAAAAAACCACCACCTTAAACGTATTGCATTAAGTTTCCAGGCCTCAAAATTTCTTCTTGGTTTAAATACTTTAAAAGCCTTTTTCAACTGCTAATATTAGCTTTAGAACTAATTTTCTTCTGCCACTGTGGAGGTCTGGACAAAATTGCCATGATTACTACACAAACAGTATTATTTCCACTTACCATTAAATTCACTAATTCCTTGGCAACAGCATGACACTGGGAATTGTCAGCCCCTTATTCATCACAACTGACATTCATCTGAGGAACTTCTTCCCAAAACACTGTTTCTTCTTTTTGTTTGCTGCCCCTTCAAGACCAGGAGCCTTACATTTCTATGTAACTTATCCTGCCACTAGCTAATCATTTATTAGTGACTTCAGGGGTTTTTTTGTTCTGTTGTTTGGGGTTTTGGTTGGGGTTTTTGGGTTTTTTGTTTGTTTTTTTAAGACCAGCCAGTTCACTTATGTTTTCATCTGATATTTTTTCTTGGCCTCGAGTATTGTGTGGCAGTTAAGAAGGCAGCATACATCTCATCAGCTAGCACTTTTCAAACACCATTACTTTCTCAGAACTGTCTGAGAGGATCCATTTTCCACACTGACATGCATCTTCCTCTAATTCTGTATTGTAAGAATTTCTACCTTATTGTGTCTGGGATATTTTTACAGTGACAGACCTACATCTGCCTTTGCCATTCCTATCTGTGCAGCTCATACTCCTCACTTGTAGCATTGCTAAGAGCTAGCCTGCAGGAGAACAAGGTCTACTAAATCAATACCCATGCTGAGAAATCTAGCTTAGCAAGAGTGTAGGAGCCAAACCAAACCAAGTATTTCGAATAGTGATGTACAGTGTTCAAACCAGTAACAAAGTTAAGTTAGCTCTGCAAGCTACCCTGTCACACACCATCTCTTCTACTTTCAGACACCATTTTGGCCAGTTTAGTCAACATCTTGACGAAGAAACAGCTTAACATGCAATTCTTAGCTTTTTTTTGCCCTAGTTTAACAAGGTAAGTTGGAAGACCAAGGTTTTAAGATAAGATCAAAACACCTGTTTGACTCAAAAAGCATTTTCATATTTTCATTGTCTTTTTTTTTTTACAGTGCATTCCATTAAGACAACCTGAAGCGCTAAGTGAAGCTAACTGGGAGTGAGCAATGTCATTAAATGTACTAAGTCTGTTAAGCGTAAGTAGCGTAAGGCAGAGGTTTTAAACATGGTCTCAAGTGATCAGCGTACTGCAGCAAATACAGGACATTTTACCCTACAGTTATTTTTTCTTCTATTTCCCTTCAGTGCCTCTGCCTCACCATGTACAAGCATCTACTACACGATCAAGTTAAAATACACTCACTACACATAGGAAGGACACATTCTTTGCTAAATAGGAATTGACATGGAGTAGGGTAGAAGGCAATTTTGCTTGGACTATAAACAGTTTCAGCCCCAGGACATGAACTTTTCTCTCCTCACTTAAGGGAGAAATTTTTACAACAGTGGCAGAATGCAGTCAGAATAAAACTGATTTTTAGTCACATGACATTTTACATTTTGATTGGACCTCTTCCATGCCTTAAGACTGAGCTTGGGACTGCTAAGCCCAGGCCAGGAAAGCTCAAAAATTATTCCGTTACATGCATATTGTGAAAATCATTACTTCTCCAGTACTTTTACTGTTTAAGGCTACATGTCAGTGTAACAAAAGGTTTTCAGAAAGGCCAGAAAATGCTCTGCTGAGGCCACAGAAGATAGATTTAAGTCCAACAGAAGGTTGGTTACCCACCTGTACGTGCAAGCCAAGCAGCTACTAACTAGGATGGAAAAGCATCTTTGCAAGTAGCAGTTGGGTATGGCAATTCAGAGGTTGACAACAAGTTACAGAGGCTTAGAACTATCAGCAACCATTTACATCATCAACTATTAAGAAACACTATGATCAGGACCATTGTATGCCTGACAAATACTTCTTTACCTAATCCAACCGCAAATTTTGATAATATGTATCTTATCAAGTTATGGTCTTTCTACATTTTCAAATGCAGAATCACAAACACACAAGCCACACTTGCTTTCCAAGTTTCTCCTCACGTTCTCCATAAAACTAAAACGTAAATGGCAAAACGGACACAACTACTAAATCCTAGCAGTAGAGACTGATCAGAAGATATGAAGAAGAACCTCCCAC
Organism: Phaethon lepturus; assembly: GCF_000687285.1. Classification (NCBI taxonomy): domain Eukaryota; kingdom Metazoa; phylum Chordata; class Aves; order Phaethontiformes; family Phaethontidae; genus Phaethon; species Phaethon lepturus. Next base: position 18,364 of record NW_010542524.1, on the reverse strand, counting down.
GATATGTTGATAAAGTAGAATAGCTGAAACCTGAAGTCAAAAGATTGCAACAATAGCCACAGCAATAGTCACTTACAGTACAGAAAGAAGACAGGTTGAAAAGAGAGCCATAAGACTACATGCTCTGTATATCACATGTAATTTCTTTGGTCAAATTACCTGTTTCAAATTGGATTAAGCCACTTGCTTTGATGTGTTTATTTTGCCCCACCTTGTGGTGAAAATCAGTTTACATACTGTGCTACAGCCATTTGATTAATCTCATATAGCATTCTACTACCATGGAAAGCAGACATTGAAGACCAAGATCCTAAAAAGCACACTTGTTTGCAAAAGTAGAGTCATTGAGGACCCACTGAATGTAGAAAGTATCACTTGACTACTTGCAGTGGATACAGAAGTAACTTACTCTGTTAGAAGAAGGTATAACATAAGGAGAGGGCAAGTCAATAGGTTTTCAAGTTTCAGGATAGATTAATCCTTTTACATCATACTGCACTACCACGTAAGTCTACCTGCGATTCAGTACTAGTTCTTTTGACAGCAATACTGAACCCTCAACAAGATAGACAAAATTAGTTTCTGTGAAAAACTGAGTTTTATATAAGCTTCACATTATGACTATCCACAACCACTCAAGGGCTTAAATGGCCTCTTTTCTTCCCACAACTCCCAGTAGTAGCCTAGGAAGTTTTGTTTTACATTTATACTGTGCACAGAACAATTTACATAATCAACCCCAAGCAGTTACATCAAGTTATCATATTTGAAACATATTTGAGGGAATTTAGGCAAGGTGGTACCTAAAGTTGTGTTTGGCAGCTTCTCAGCACAGACACAGAGGTCCCTAGTATCAGCATTGCCAAGTTTAAGTTATACAGCCCTGTTCAAATGTTTCAATTAGCACAAAGCATAAATACAAACTGCTTATTTTTTTTTAACATCTGGACAATCAAAGAGCAAATTCTAAAGCAGCAAGACCCAAAAGAAGTCTCCTCAATAATGTTAGTAAGACTACCAAGACATATGTTATGAAAAATGGGCAAATACATTTTTTTGTATTGTCACTGGGTTAAAAGAGAAAATACAACGTATTAGTAAGTTTGCAGAATTTCATTAACACATTTGTGCTATCAATTTCACATCCTTTCATAAAGGAGTTGACTTACCTAGTACCGTAACAGTTGTTGACGATTGTGTATTTCCAAGTGGGAATGTAACTGCCTTGCAAATATATTCTCCTGCATCAGAAAAGCTTACATTTTTTAAGATGATTGATGCATCAGTGAGTGAGTAGTTTTTAAATGACACTCTTCCTTGGTATTCTCCCTGAACAGATATTCCATATTCAGGATGATGAACAGCAATAGTCTGTGAACTTTTACCATGTATCTTCTCCCAAGAAACTTGTGTTATCGTTTCATTTACATCAATTATGCATTTCAGTGCAACCTTCTTCCCCCAAACTGCTGTCACATGTGGATCAACAATTGGTCCAGCTAAGGCACCTAAAAACAAAGTAAACATTAGTTGGTACACAAGAAGGTTATGCCTCTAAGTCTTCACATTAAGCCTTCTTCAGTAATTACCTTGCCTTTTTTAATTCCTGCCTTCTTCTGAATAACTATATTCTAGCTGATTCACAGCAGTGTGGAAACATCACAAAAGCATGCTTTAAGCAGAAACATCAAAGCTAGGTGTAGAACAAGCATTTTTTAGAGAACACTAGCACCAATACACAACTTTCATAGAAAGTTACCTGGTAATTGTCTAACTGGTGTATCAACCTTTTGGAATTTCACTAGATATGAGCACTACATAGTTTCAGGTTTACCGTAAAAACAGTAAACACACAAGGTGCTTTAGCAATCTGATTACTGATCCAAACCATCAAGTTTAAGTTAAATTACTACTCTCCTTTCTACTTGCAAAAAATAAGTCTCCTAATAAAGATAACTTAAGGAGAAATGCCCAAGTGAAACTTCTACCACTTATCGTATCTGTACCTACGTAAAAAGCAAAGCAACAATTGATGAAACGGCAAAAAAAAAGCGCCACAAACTGCTCCATCTTAACCATGACAGTCAATCAAAGAATCTGATTTTAGCTTTGGTATTCTAGTTTCCTATAAAGACATGTGCCATAATACATACAGAATCTTTCTGCTACGCTCTAGTGTTGTATCTTCACACTTGATCTTCGCTCAGTATTAACACAGTAAACATGCAAGTGTAGGTATAGTCAGTGTTTGCTTAAGATTCTATGTATTTCTGTTTAATACCTAAAATACTTTCCACAGTAGCAACTGCATTCTGATCTCAGCATTTTATACCACCTCTTTTCAAGAAAGGAAATCCACCAGGACAAAGCAGTTCATTAAACTACAGGTTCACAATTTCTTTCACCAAACTGATGCTCCAGCAGCTTCAATCATTCATTCTCTTGGAATAAACTAACATGATGAAAAACAAACAGTCTTAGTCCACACTGCATTTATTTTTACTGTGCTCAAGTTTTACCAGAGCATTTCAACTGCTCTGATTTTCTCTTCAGTTATCAAATCAGTACTCAAGCTGTTACTGAGAAAGTTCACCCATGCAAGAAGATTCAAGTCTAAATTTTAGTAGCCCAATTTTCATAGAGATGTCATTCAACTTGAGACATAAACTGCCTTTTCAGTCAACAAGTTCCCACAAAAGAGAAACCCTGTGTTGAGGAAAACATTCTCTATATACCTTTACATACGAGTCCATTGTTGAAAGCTTTCAATTTCCCATCAACTGATTTTTCAGTGTTCAAACTATAACTAAGTCAATGAAGTCACCTAAACAAGTGATTTAAAGATTCACCTATGGCTTTCTTCAGTATAGAACTATTGACAAATGCCCATAATATGAAAACGTTAAGTTGCACAAATAAATCCAACTAAGCCAGAACTTCATACCAAGGTTGTTGGTACATCAGTCACTAAGAAAGGCTTGGGGGGAGGGAAACAGCCAGAAAACTTAACTTAGTAAGTAAGTTTCAGCTAGAGAATACCTAACATGATTGAATCACCAGTCATGAAAGACCATTTTGTTTAGTCTCCTCGTGCCTCTCGAGCTAATACATATTGTTCTGCAATGTATTTCAGAACATAAATAACATGACAGATTGTTCTGTAAGGAGAGAAAAAACACTTTTTTTCAAGAATTCATAAGTCTGCAGTATTTAGTTCTACTGAATCTTAATCTGTACTGAACTTTAACATAAAGATCAGCTGCATACAACTCCAACAAACTTAGAACAGAAGAGCCCTACAAGTAAACTTAACAAAAACCTACAAAAGCTGCTTGGAATTTTAGCAACGTAACAAACTGAATTGGAAAAATCATCCTACTGCTAGTGGAACATACAAACTATTCCTTTTCCTTGTATTTTTTTTTTCCTGACAACTCTACTTCCAATAATTAGAGGCTTTTGCTACATAAAGATGAGTGGAGTATGTTTAAAAAGTCAATATTCAACTAACATGCCCTTTTTGAAGGTGTGAAAATAAAACATTTCCTCCATCAAGGAATACTTTTAACAGCTCATTTTTGCCATGAAAACATTTTGTTCTCCCATGAATTGCATGAATATTTTCAGAAGTCAAACTTTATTGCTGCTACTTTCGAAGTTCACAGACTAGACTGAGCAGGCCTCATATCTACACACACACACACACTTACAGCTATAGAACATTCATCAGTTACTGTTCACTCACCTTCTCCAATAAAGGAAGTAGAGCCACCAGATCATGACAGCAAATTTTACACGTCTATCTCATCTTCTAACACATGCTCAGACTCCCAAGACAAAAATGAACTGGTCTAGGCTAATCATTTAACTTCAACTTACACAGAGTTTTTAAAGTTTTTAAAAATAGTTTAAATTGTTTAAAGTTTTAAAAATAATTCAAAGCTCAAATGAGGACAACCACACACTTCTTTTGCAATAACATCTCTTTAATCTTCAGGCAGTTGTTAATATTGAACTAATTCCTTTTGATTGCTGAGCAACCAAACTAATAGTTCAAACTAGCATGTTAATTACTATGCAGATATCCAGGGCTCTCCAAGACTCAGAACTCTAACATAGTTACTTCCATTGACATAGATAATGCCACTTGAGAGTCAGTATTTTGCTCAAAGACTGTACTTGAATAGTGAGTAACAGCTACATGTCTACTCCAAAATAAGGAGGCTTACAATGCACAAGATTCTGAAGAACAAGACACTTGAAGGCCACATTATTCATCTCCTTAACTGATCCAAGGTACTGATCCATAGCACACATTTACTGTTTTAATAAAGCCTAGCTCTCCTCCTCTTGAAATCTAATACTGAAATCTGACCTTCTTTGCTTGCACTTTCATAACATTGAAATCCCTGCTTATCATTATTCTCCACATCCCCTAAGGAAACAATTTGTGTTCACTTACTAATCAATACCTTATTTTGTAACTTCAAGGCAAAAAACAGCATCAAAGTTTTCTTAACATTTTTCTTTAGGTTTGACAAAGCCTTTGCATCTCTTTTTTCCTTTTTGCTCACTTGGAAGACAGAAAAAATAGCTTATGTCTTCCTTCTTATTTCCTCTATCATGTGTCCTCCTAAAGATCATATATTCCAACATGTCTTTGAAACATGGAATAAGGTTCTCACACAACCCACTTAATTGAAGACACTGTCAGATGACTTCTACTGGTGGGTTACAGTAATTACTTGACTATCGTATTGTGATATGGCAATCTCATTTCCAAGCTTTGTAGCTAACTATCATTCAGCCTCTACAAATGTTTTGGAAGTCCTTGCTGTACCAGTCAGACTTTCCTCCTCTAATGAAACCATTGATACTACTGTTCAGATTACACAGGCAACAGATAGGACATTTAGCTTGTTTTGATGAGAAAGAGATTGTCCAGTACTGCTTCATATTCAGCCTGATATTGCTATCTCCGGTACTTTTAGATGTTTCCTTTTTAGCGAAGTCCCTATGCACTAACTGATTTTTTGATCACGCAGTGGTCCAATCCATGCTGGTAATACTTCACAGCCATGTCTATCACAACACTACCTCATGTCTAAAGCTAGCAGAAGTGAAGCAGGTAGATGCTCCTCCTAGTTGATCTACTCACCACACCTATTTTCCAGTCTATTTGCAAACATGCAATAAGGCGCTCAACCTATTTCATAGGTAACACTGCTAGTTGCATGCAGACACTGACAGTCCATGTCTCAGCCTCACAAACCGCAACACGTCCTCTCTATCTCTAGTTTTACCAACTTAAGAGAACTTTTTAAAAAGCAGTCATTTACTATTCATGGCTCCACGTTTACTTATTAATACCATGACACTGTCCTACCTCAATTAAAAGTCTTAAGATAAAAGAATTTCAAAGCTGAACAACGTATTATCTCAAATGAGAGTGAGGAACGGAAAGCACAAACCTCCTGTTACAATATCTTTGGTAAAACACCTTCCGGAGGAAGATGATTTTTAGCCCTTTGAGTTCCCTGACACACCCTACTCCCTCCCCAGTATGAGCAGCATTATCTCTGTTTTCCCACCCATCTTTCACATCACCACACAGACCAGACTTCAAATGCCCCGCACTGCAAATGCATCTCATTCCAAATTGTACAAGATATTGTTTAATTTCAGATAACCACGAAATTTCTTTTTTTTCCAAACAGTTTTGATCAGATTTACATTGTGTTCACTAGCTCTCCAATTTCAGACCATTGCAAGAATCTTATTCCAAACAGCAAGGCATTTACCATTCACACTTAATTTGTTTGAAGACTAAACAAAACAAAACAAAAATCCCTAATGCTAGCAGTGAGTTTTAAAAGCCACAGATCTAGGAACTATCAAATACTGACTGTGATAATGGAAACTGTTCAGTAGTTATTCATAAACTTCTCTCACTAACTGAAAAAAGATACTGAGGAAATACAGGGTCTTGAAAATAATGACCTTCTTAGTACAACAAAGTGCTCATGCTATGAAATGAGAGTCTAGTCTCCACACTTACAGCCTTGTTATTTGTTATAAAAATCTCCATCTGCTGTTCATTACACATGCAACAGCCACATACAAGTTTAGTTACAAAAGCAGTCCATCTTGTTACATGCTACAGAACCATAGCCTGCTTAACAGCACACCACTGGCGAGACAGAGGGACCACACTGACACGTCCTAGCCACCTATTTCGCCCTAGCTGTCAACTGCTTCCACAAGACAATAAAGCCAAACT
>NW_010542524.1:11276-12053 GCF_000687285.1 Phaethon lepturus | reverse complement strand
TTCCCTACATCAGCAAGTTATTCAGCTCATGGGTGTATCTGGCCTTAGCACACACTAACACTGGAAACTAAGAAGAGTTCTAATCATGAGCGTAGCAGAAGAAGAACGTCCCATTTTGGTGACAGCAAGTTGCTACGTCTGCAGAACTTTCCCTGCAACACTCTCAAGGTCAGGCTAAACATTGGTAGATCAGTTTAATTTTAGCTGACATCAGAAAGCTTCGACTCATTCTTCCAGCTCTCCCTCTCCTTCATCAGCACTCATATCAGGTACATAGAAGAGTCCAGCCTACAAAAACTCACTTGTTTTCTTCCTGATTTAGCCTTCTGAATTGGCTCATTCCCTGCTCAATCACAAGTAGTGATGCAACAGAAGCAACAAGAGCACAGCCACACATTCTAGTGGCATTTTAAGATTTCTTTAGCTAGAGAATCAAATCACTTAAGGACACCGCAGCATACAAGTCTGAAACCTCAACTTGAGGCTTTATAAAAATATACGCTTAAATTACTGGGAAGAAGTCACTGTGTGTCTTTTGAGTACCAGAGCACGATCAAATTACTGTGTCAAAAAAAGATCAGAACCAAGGAATGGAAAAGATTAAGTACAAAAGGCTTCAACACTAGCTTCCAATTAGAATTGTTAAGCAAGTACTTAGGAAAAAAAACATACTTACAAAGAGATAGTGTTATAACCTAGTGTTGTTGTCACCTAAGGATCTGCTTTATCACAATCCTTGTTTGAAGCAGAGTACCAGTCTGGGTTTGGGTTTTGGTT
>NW_010542524.1:0-11245 GCF_000687285.1 Phaethon lepturus | reverse complement strand
GGGGGGGCAGGAATAGGGTGGAGGAGTGGGCTGGGAGCAGAAACAGGGCATGATGTTGACTTCTATAAGCATTACGTTCACTAGACTTAGCTCCAGTTCCCTGTTTTATACAGCACTCGCTTTTATCAGCAAGATGGACATTTTCATCACAGAAAGCAAAGAAACAGATTAGAAAGAGCTGTTTTACTCTAGTGCAACACAACGTCAAAGAAAAAAAAGTAGTTAAACTCAGTACTAACGTAGCTTGAGCCCAACCCATACAATCATGAGTTGAAGCTTCAAAAAAAGCTCTGCACCTCTGCACTTCAAGTCAGGCATGGCTGTGACCCACTATTCGTATTTCAAAATGCCATTTCCTTCAGAAGTTAACTGGTGCTCCTGTTCTAGTTTTACTACCTCCACACAGGACAGAGACTGTGCCCCTGCATACTGCTTCCTACCATGCTGCCCAGATCTTTAGTATCAAGCAGCAGGAAACTAAAAACAATCTAAGACACTAGAGGAAAGTTTAAAAAGGTTAGGCTCATGATTCAAATGGAGTTGTGAAAGATACTCTTAGAAAGCAATTTTTATAAGGTTAAAGCTTTAAATCTATCTACTCACCAAGAATGTTTACAAAGTCCCATTAACATGAAAACTTCATCTGGAATGTCAAATCATATTAGCATCACTGTTTTACACCCTCTCACATTATAATCTCCTATGTATATTAACATACAGCAAATAAGCTATATGAGCAAATAAAGACATTGGTGTTTATCCTGATGCTAAGCATACAGATGTTTACAAGACATGTTTAACTAGTAAGTGAGGCAAGCTATGAAGCAGCTGAGCCTTCTTCTGCAATGAAAATTCCAATGTCTGTTTAACTAGACAGGCCTTCCAATCCCACCCCCTTTAAAAGGAAGCAAGCAAGACAATGAGGCTCTCTTTCCAACAAATGGGTCAGGCTCAAACGCAGGACCGGAGAACATCTCATCCTCAGTACCACTCCCTCAAAGAAGTAGTAGTAAGAGTAAACAAGTAGTTTACAAGTTATCATAAAAATATGTAACACTTCCTCTCCCTAAACACCACAAAATGCTTCCCATTCCCTTTTATAAAAATATAAATCCCTATGTACCACAGCAAGAGGTACAAATACACTAAAAGAAAAGAGATCAAAAAAAGTTACTCATAACTCAAACCTTTGATTGGAAAGTTTCTTAAAGAGTTCCAGATGATCTTCAAAACCTTTTGAAACACAAAAGATGAGTGAATAGTTCTGACAAACTGACCTAGAGAAAAAGGTTAAAGTCCTCCTATGTGACATCCTGTTCAGACACATAATCAAAATATCTAACAGATATATACGGGAAGTCAAAAGGGTCATTGCGCTTCTGTATCTTGGTGGGGCTGCCAACTAACTGCATGAGATACAGAAAAACAAGTGAAGTTATACATAACAAATCTTTCCCAGTCAGCCTGAAAAAAGCTTCAAGTTCTAGTGGGTCCAAATAAGAACAGCAGTCAGCAGAAACAAGTGTTAAGTAATAGATACAGGATATTAAGTAACCAGTTAGAGCAAAGACTGTTCTTCAAGTTACGGCAAATATAAGTATATGGTGATTATGTCTGAAGAATTACAAGTGCCACTGTAGAATATGCTAATATAGAAGTAAACTCTGCTCTAGCCAACAGGAGTAAGGCTCCACCTGGAGTTGTTCAGCCTGAACATGATACTTCAGATGTTAGCCTCCTAGAGAGTCTGAAAGTAAACAAAGTGTGCTCAAAGGCCTAGAAAACATGACCTACAAGGAAGGACTGGAAGAACTGATCGTTGTTCTCAAAGGAGGCAACCCAGGAAAGGTCCTGAAGTACTTACACTGCAAAAAGAGAATGCTGGCACTGCCAAGTATGCCTGTGGAGGTTCAGAAGAAGATCAAACTGAAGCAACAACAAAAAAACCCACCAAAACGCAAGCAACAACAGAACCCACTGAAATCAAGAAAACTTTTGATGCTACCCAAAGTGAATTGCTCAAATGAACACCATGGCCAAAACGTTAAATCTCCGAGACCTTTAAGAAAAGTTTGATGTTGACTTGTGAAACAACAACAAACACCTAAGCTAACCTAAGCTGATCCTACACTGGGATAGAAACATGATATATTGTTCAAGGATTTTGCCAGCCTAGTTACTCTAAAAAGTATTCACAGACATTTTTACTGAAGTAATAATCTGGTCTTCCTTCAAAGTCTGGTTAGCCGATATGACACACATGCTGATGGACTCAATTACAAGCTCTCCTTTCAGGAGCTTATTTGCAAGAATCCATTCCATACACCTCACTTGCTCTCTCATGACCATTTGGTTCACCCAGACCTCACTACCCTGAGAAGATTTCAGACTACATTGCTTTTCGAAGTTCTCCTGTCCAGTCCTCTTACCAGCAACCTGCCGATTCAGGTTTTTTCCACCTGTGTTTCAAGACTATCTTCACTTGCTTTGCAAATCAAGGAACTAACAGTTATGTATGAAGGAATGACCAAAAACAGAAAGAAGAAATTGACTCAGAAAACATTTAGGATAGCAAATTCTCTTGATTTTTAATGCCCAGTTAGTAGCACTTCAAAACAAAAAATTATGAAACTGAAAGTTCTCTGTTCAAGAGCATCAGTACTTTTCATAGCACACACTTACAAAGAGCACTTCCAACTACTTTTTTCATCCTCAGGTCTACTGCATTTGGGGTTTAGCTTGAATGTTATATTCAAGCTGTTCAATTAGATAGCTGTTTTCTCACCAAATGTTTTTCAGCATTTGCTTCTTCTATTTGTATCCTTTCCAGTTACTCTTGTCAGTAAAGGTTTTCCTCTTCATCAGAAGGACAACCAGCTCACAGCAGGTGATGAGGATTCTCTATCACTTACTTCTTGTATTCTGATCCACAAGCAGATATTCAACTTTTGCCATGTATTTTTTAAAAAGCCTTTAACTCTTCCAAGTTACATATATGAATCCACAGGAAATATCTATTAGCATCAGTTTTGTCCTCAACTGAGTCACTGTAACATACTCAAATCACTTAGAGACTGGCTGTTATTCTCAACCACAAGTAAGACTTGAAAAAATAACAGACAGCCTGCAGCTTTGAGAAAAGTAACTCATTCTGAGTAGGCTCATTAATAAGTTATGTTATTATCTGACGTTTAGACATAAGTTCAGTGTTGCTTGCTTAAAGTTTATTTTAAAAGCTCCATTTCTTCATTTATTTGCAGGACTGTGAATTCAAGGCAATGACACAAATTCCACTCAGGGGATAGAGTAACACCTAATCATCTGTAGTCACCTAGTGCTTCAGCTCTTGTGCCTTCCATAAATCAAGCACACAAAGCTTCATCTGTCTTTACGTCACCCCCATCACTTACTACCAGCTGCCTTTCACGATACAAAGAGAAAATTACGTACACTACACAAAAAACACCACTTTCTGGACATCACTTAAAGGGTTTCAATTCTAGTATGCTTTTCAGAGCTAAGTCTAGAAGTTCCAAAACTGGCATTACTATGCTTTAAGTTCAAAGCAGATGCCAACGTAGTATCATGACAGAGGACATGCTTCAAAACAGTACACGGCCTAGTTCATACCTTGTATGCGCAGCTGCCTTAATGCAAGACCTCTGGCAAAGGTAGTTGCCTTTCCACTTAAGAGTGTAAAACTGAGAAGACAAAACAGCTTCCAGTCCACAGTCCAAACCTCAGACATAAGCATGAGACATTCAAGCTGCTCTAAGTCACCATTATTCCACCACATTCAGAACTGTATCTGTGCCAGTGAAGGACAATCCAGTGGAGACAAGGCTTACTGTAGGGTTTTCCTACAAGTGAGAACAGCACTTAAGTCAAAGACACACCCAACTTGAGCAGCACTGCCTATACAGTTGACTGTATAGATGAAAAGAAAGCAAAAGACTGACATTTGACTACAGAAAAAAATGTGTGACCTAAACATTTTATATGAATTATTATAGACTGGGGTGGGGGGTAGGTTAATCACCTCTGTAGCCTCACCTTTCAATAACTCTTAGATAAAAGGAAAGATACTTTGATCAAGATGGCAGTTCTAGATTGAGATTCCTTCCCCGCACTCCACATACTTCCATCACCTGGAAACCTGACAGAATAGCTTGTCATAATAAGGATTTGTGCTTCTACCAAGGAAAAAGTTACTAAGTCACATGCAGAAATATTGGCAATAACATGCTAGGGGCAGGGCGGGAGGGGAGGGCAGAACATGGTTTGTCAATGCAAACATTTACCCCCAATACTTTCAGCTGTCCCAAGCCTGATCCGACCTGTCAGCTTAACCCTCACTTGATTTCTAAGTACTAATCCATCTGCTATTGACTTCACAAGTTTTCTCCATCCACAGCATCCTATGGCAAAGGAGTGCCAGCAATCTTGCCACCAGTTCCAAAAACACCTTCTTGGCTTTCCAACTTGCCTCCTTCTAGATTCATTTGATGAGCACCCACTTCTTGCACTGTAAGAGTTAATCTGTATGCACATTGTTGACATCACTCATGCTTTCACAAATCCCATCCTATTCCTCCCTCTCTTTGCCTTCTCCCAAGGAATCATGTCTTTTCTCAACTCAGTCTTAGCCAACTTCACTTAGAAGCCTGCTTTCATACATTTGATCCTTGCTGTCCTCCTCTGAAACTACTCCAAACCTAGCGGTTTTGGGTGTTTTGTTTGCTTTTAAGATCAAGGGACCAAAACTGAACAAAATACCTGAACAACAGGCAAGCAATTTACATGTTAGCACAGTATGTTCTGGTTTGTTCTTTTACTCCAACACATGATTTGCCCTCCACACCCTTTTAAACATAACATCGAAAATCATCAGTTCACAGAACTGACCATCACATTCCCAAGGCTTTGTTTCCAAGTACACTAATAACCAGCTCAAAAGCAATAATCTAAGTTTACTCCTCCCCTCCACAAAGGAGGCCTCCTGACCATCACTGAATATTTATCTACATATTAGCTTGTTTCATTGTTCAATCACTCAGTTTCATAAGGTCCTCCATAACTCCAACTCATCTTCATTCCAACTCCCTATCAGCAACAAGTAGTTATGTTTAATTAGGGCATCTCATACTCCAGGAAATGCAATCAGCAAGATCCTACTACCCTCCAGGATCACCCAGAACTACAGCCTCCAACATATGAATTATCTCCAGAAAAAGGTCCCAACAAGACCACAGTGACTTCTAACTCAAAGTTTGGTCAGATAAATCTCCTTCCAGACTCCAGCCTTCTCTACTCCTTATTTGGAAAAGAAATTCAATGCTATTTAATGTTATCAATACCTGCCAGCTTTTTTTTTTTTTTTTTTTGAGAGGAAGAAAAAAGTTGGGGGTGGGGGATCAGGCATTAAATATCACAAAAGGCTGAAGAGTTATTGTCCATCACTCCTGCTTCATTTCAAAAATCTGGGAGTTATCAATGACATAGCAGCATAGCCTCTTCCACCTAGCCATAAACTTGCAAAAATGTGGGTTGGTACTCCAGGAGTCATACACTCAGTCCTGCAAACAAACTCCCTTCCTAACAAACCCTTACATGGTGGTTGTTTCAGCACTACCATATAATAAACTTGCCATTACATAGAATAACAGAAATACAAGGCAACTGTAATCAGAATCCAAAAATGCAATACAAAGTGATCAGTTTAAGGTTTTTGTCATTGTTTGCCATCTTTCATTGTAAGGTAGAAAGCCACTATTCTGCTACACCGCAATAGATACATACACTGCCATACTAATCATGAGTGTAACTGCAATGTGTAACTGGCTAGATTACCTAAAAAGCCCACGTATACCCCAGAGTACAACATTAGCAGCAAGACTTCGTTCACTTGGTCATTCTGACTCCATCTGTCAGACCCAGGCATTCAAAATGCTCAAGTCCCAGGAATCACTATTTATCAGTACTCGGTCGTAGACTAAATTCATTCACAGAAAGCCTGTGATGTCTCCAAAGTTCAACAGGTAATCCGACACAGGTAACAAGCTATATTCATCACTTCCAGCCAAGACACCTACCAATTACCACAAAAACAATTGAACTTGTAAGTATAGGTTTCTTAATAATGTATTTCTCATTGGCAAAGGCAAACAAGCTCTAATGCTGATTGAGAGAAAAATAGTTTCACACAAGTAAGAGGCGAGGGACCTCTAGAGGCCACCTAGTCCTGCTCAAAGTAGGTCCAGTTATACATCAGACTGCTTGGTAGTCTGATACATAGTTATCAGAGAAGTCTGATATGGGGACTTGTCCAGGCAAGTTTTGTATACCACCAAAGAATGAGACCAAGAACCACCCCCAGTCACTGACTTCTCAAAAGTGACAGAACATGACATCAGCCAATGCGCACAGCACTCTCAGAAACATCCTTTTTGGCCCATGGCCTTGAACATGTCCAATGGCTTAAGTCATCTCCAACTGTATTTTTCTCCGCAGTGGGTAATGCTACATCCCACAGATCCTGCTACTAGATTCAAGTAACTGGGAAGCCAGAGGGCAGGCCTTAACAGTGAAAAACAAAGCCAACAAGATATTGTACATCTTGGCATTTTCCATGTTGTTCCTCCATAGGTTCCCTGCCTCACTGAGCAGCAAGCATCCTTTTTCTTTAGTTTTCTTTTGCTGACAGTGTAGTTACAGCAGCTTTTTCCATCACCTTTAACACCCCTTCCTTGTTCCATCTGCAGCTGAGCTTGAGCTTTCCCAGCTCTATACCTACGCGCTCAGATACTATCTCTATGTTCCTCCTGCTTCAACCTTCTGTGGAATTGCTTTGTACATTTGAGGCTCCATGAGGAATTCCTGTTCTTCCATGTCGGCCTTCTGCCAGACCTGTTGGACTTCCTGCACATTGCAGGGGACATGTACTGTAGTTTGAAGAGGTTTCTCTCGAAGATCAGTCAGCTCTCCTATGCCCATTCAGCTACCAGAGCAGCTTGCCCATGTAAACATTACAAGCAGATCCCCAAGTAAGGTGAAATCTGGTCTTCTATAGTTATGTTTCTACTATGAGTCCTGACCACTTCACTCAGTATTTCAAAGTCCAGTCTCAAAGCTACCTCAGCCAACAGTGCCATTGACTGTTACATCTTCAACCTGTTCTTCCATTATGCCAAACAGATCACGTAGACAATCTTCCCTAGTCAGCCCATGATCACCTGCATCAACCAATTGTCTTTAATATACCCCAGATATCTTCTGGATGGTTTGTGTCCAGCCCTATTGCTCTTTCAGCTGATGCCAGAGTGGCTGAAATCTCCCATAAATACCACAGCCTGCAATCATGAGGCTTCTTCTTCCAGGTGCCTAAAGAAGGCTTCATCTACTTTTTCATCACACCAGCAGTACCAGACACTTAATAGTGTCACCTATTTTGGTCTAGCCTCTTAACATTACCCATAAGCTTTTAACTGGCTTGTCACCTGCTCAAGGGCAAAGCTCCATGCCTTCTATCCATTCTTCTATAGAGCACTACCTTTCTCACCTTCTCAGTTTGCCTTTCCTGAAAAGCAGGAATCCAGCTAATTGCACTACTCCAGTCACGCAAGCTATCCCACCACATCACCAGAATCCCAATGCGGTCTTAAGTCTGCAGCTATGCACAGTCCTCATTTGTGCTGCCTTTACAATAGGACAGCAAAAAAAACCCTCTCCCACCATGTCCCCCTCAGACACTTAGACACTTCTTTACTGTCCTCATTATGAGGACATCCCAGCATACCTAGTTTAAAGCCCTCCTCACACGTTAACACTACTATTGGAAAAGAAACTCCCATCTTACTTTGTCAGGTAGACCCTGACTCTGGCTCAGCAGTTCTTGTTGCTCAAGAATAGCTCAGTGGTCAGAGAAGTCAAAAGTCCTACCTTCAACAGCAGCCAGATGCATTCACTCCTACCTGAGTCCTTCTCCCTCACTGGGATACGCACCCAGGTTGTGGGCTCTGCAGTCATGTTCTTCACCTTTGATCTCAGAGTTCTTTAGTCTCTCTTGATAACCCCCAGGGTTACCCGTCAATCACTGGTGACTATAGATATATGCAAAACATCGTAGTCAAAAGACCATACTTAGTCTGTCCATATCATCCTGGATCCAACGACCCTGAAAGGGGAAAGACCTCAAGACATCAAATCAGGTCAGCAGACAGGGTGCCTCCAAACATCACAGGAAACTCTCTGATAATAATATTGTTCCTTTGCAACAATACTAGGTCCTTCACACAAAATGCGAGACTATTAATATGCACAGAACTAGCTACAAACATATGACAAAACCACTAAGCAGTATTAGTGCCCTCTGTCTGATAATTAGACATGCTAAGACTACAATTTAGGTACTCCCTCAGCAGTACAAATACCAGCTAGCAGCAAGTTAATAAGCTTTCTTAAACAGGGAAAAAAAAGCCCTGTCACAACATCTCAGTTGATACCTTTTTTGAAAGGCCGTCAAGATGCCACTATGCTCATAGGCCTAGCAGCTACTGCTGAATGCATGACGTATGGTATTAGCAAATCAAAATTTGATCCTGCATCTTACCAAAAGCAATAGCTGCCTGAGGCATCTTCATAAGCAAGTCTTTCTGCCATTAGAGCAGAATATTACATAAAGGTCCAGAATTTAAAAAAACAAAACTGTTTCCCTTTCTCAGTTTTGTCTGAGGTTTCAGTGCCTAGCAAAGTTATAAACGGACACTGCAACTATGGGAATCCTACAGCAGGTATCTTCAAGACAGTAACAGTGTACTGAAGTAGTTGGGCTGGATAGTAGCTGCTTAAGTCTTTGTGACCATGAATTAATACCTGATCCTTCAGGCATTTCCCAGTATTTACACCAGCAAGCTGCAGTGGTCAGCCAGAATCTACGTATTAACTCTAAGACTGCACAGCACACCTCTTGGAATGACAGTCAACTCAGCTGGCTACAAGAAGCAATAAAGATATAAAACAAGAATTAGTCTATTTCCATGCCTGTATTTATAGGCACGTGCAGTACTACAGCAGTACTTAATGATTTTCTTACACAATAACTTAACTTCCCATACCTACATACTTTCAGTTCTTCCCATGCTACACTGCACTTCTCTGACTCCACTTCTCCACACATGATCAACAATAGGTTAAAACTTCGCCTTAATCTATGGACTCAGAAACAATTGAGCATCAATTTCTGGATTTCACAATTACTGTTTAACTTTCTTATGTTCAAACAGAAGGTCTAATAAAGAGTGATCCTGTTTAACTTGAGTTTCCTAGAACTAAGCCATATTTTACCTACCCAAAAGTAGGTGTAGGAGGGAGAAGCATTTCTGTAACTGCTCAGTCAGTAATGGCCAAAAAAGTCTAAGTTAAGAGTACACAGATGACTCTCCTTAGACTTAGGCAAGTAATTTCATTCAGTATAAACACAAGATACTTCAACAAATTAACAAAAAAACAAAACAACAGATACCACTAGAAATGCTGGCTGGTATTGACAAGCCAGAATTATGGCCATTTAAAGGCGTGCCATATTGAAACAAGGACAAGTGCAGAGTTCTGCACCTGGGGAGGAACAACCCCATGCACCAGTACAGGTTAGGGGTTGACCTAGTGGAAAACAGCTCCATGGAGAAGGACCTTGGAGTCCTGGTAGACAATAAGTTATCCATGGGACAGCAATGTGCCGTGGTGGTCAAGAGGGCCAATGGTACCCTGGGGTGCATTAAGAAGACTGTGACCAGCAGGTCGACAGAGATTATCCTCACCCTCTACTCCACGCTGGTAAGGTCTCATCTGGAGTATTTTGTCCAGTTCTGGGCTCCCCAGCTCAAGAGAGACAGGGAACTTTTGGAGAGAGTCCAGCGGAGGGCTATGAGGATGATTAAGACATTGGAACATCTCTAATATAAGGAAAGGCTGAGAGACCTGGGGCTGTTTAGTCTGGAGAAGAGAAGGCTGAGAGGGGACCTTATCAATGTCTATCAATATCTGAAGGGTGGCTGTCAGGAGGATGGAGCCAGTCTCTTTTCAGATGTGCCCAGTGATAGGAGGATGGGTAATGGGCACAACTGCAGCACAGGAAGCTCCACCTCAGCATGAGGAAAAACGTCTTCACTGTGAGGGTGACGGAGCACTGGAACAGGCAGCTCAGAGAGGTTGTGGACCCTCCTTCTCTGGAAACGTTCAAAACCCGACTGGACACGTTCCTGTGCTACCTGCCCTAGGTGATCCTGCTCGGCAGTGTTGGACCAGATGATCTTCAGAGGTCCCTTCCAACCCTTACCATTCTGTGAAATGCAGTGTTTATGAAATTCTTATTAAACTTCACCAAGAATGAAGTTTTAAGCACTGACAACATCTCCTGACTTAGGGCAACTTAAAAATAACTACACAGGGCATTTCAGCCATCGTGGAGGCAAGAAGACCAATGGAAAAATACTGTTACATTAACATGTTTAATTGTCTTTAATAGGATTTTTTTTTACACAGGAAGATTAATGCAAAAATTTAAGCCAAGCAGAAACGAACATTGCTCCAACTTTAAATGGAGAAAGGAACATGGCGCACTCAGACTGCTTGCTGCATTTGTTGCTGTGAATGCACACAATCACAGAATCACTAAGGTTGGAAAGGATCTTCAGGATCATCAAGTCCAACCATTAATCCAGCGCCACCATGTCCCCTAAACCATGTCCTGAAGCGCCACATCCACACGTTTCTTGAACACTTCCAGAGATGGTGACTCCACCACCTCCCTGGGCAGCCTGTTCCAATGCCTGACCACTCTCTCAGTGAAGAAATTTTTCCTAATATCCAATCTAAACCTCCCCTGGCGCAACTTGAGGCCATTTCCTCTCGTCCTGTTGTTGGTTACTTGGAAGAGACCAACACCCTCGTCACCACAACCCCCTTTCAGGTAGTTGTAGAGCACGATGAGGTCTCCCCTCAGCCTCCTCTTCTCCAAACTAAACAACCCCAGTTCCCTCAGCTGCTCCCTGTAAGACTTGTTCTCCAGACCCCTCACCAGCTTTGTTGCCCTTCTCTGGACACACTCCAGCACCTCAACATCCTTCTTGTAGTGAGGGGCCCAAAACTGAACACAGTATTCAAGGTGCGGCCTCACCAGTGACGAGTACAGGGGCACAATCACTTCTGTACTCCGGTTGGCCACACTATTTCTAATACAGGCCAGGAC
>NW_010542523.1:39942-40530 GCF_000687285.1 Phaethon lepturus | reverse complement strand
CTCTGAGGCTGTGCCCTGCCGGTGCCGTGCATTGTTTGCGATAGGGGCTGCTCCTTATCGATGCTGGAAGGAAACCATGCCGAAATTAGCTGAGTTACAGGATGGAAAGAGTTTGCCTGGAGTGATAAGTTTGGGCGGAACCAGTTCAGAGGACTCTCAGCTGCCTGGCACGCAGCCCGCGAAAATGCAATAGACACAAAGAGTGAAGAAATAAGGCAACAAATCTCTGGCCCAAACGAAGCCACTTTTCAGCCACTCCAGGCAAGAGAGCCATCAGGGTCCCCCAGCAGCAGCTTTAGGGTGCCTCTGTGGCACCCAAAGTGCCTTTCCTGTGGCCGCTCACTTGTTCCCTGCCTGCCGCATGCCAGGGTCTGAGGGCAGCGGGGCTCCGGCCGGGGCAAGCAAAGCCTGCGAGAAGCAGAGCCTGGCCGGTCAACTGGACCTGCAACTGGGCTATCCAGTTAGGGAGCTGGGAAGTGCCCTCGAGTGCTCCCAGTGCAGAGGACAGGCGACAAGCACTGGTGAACCCAGACCAGCGGGGCTGTCGAGAAAGGATGAATGCAGCCAGTACAACGTTAAACTAAGCTG
>NW_010542523.1:34355-39911 GCF_000687285.1 Phaethon lepturus | reverse complement strand
GGAAGTGGTCAGGCCCCAGCAGGTAGGGAAGGAGAAGCAGAGAGACAACGGAGATTAATTTTTCTTCTCTTTCTGCCATCCCCAATACTTGTGCCAAACACCAGCCCCTCATGGATGAGGATCGATTTCTAGATCTGAGAGTCCAACACAGAGCTGTCATGCATCTGTGCTTTATTGGAAGTTTTTTTAGTCCCAACTACCAGTCTGGCTTTACATCAGCTCTGTAGAGATGTCAAGATTTGCCTTCTCGTGCAAAATGTCTTGCCTTTCTTAAGGCATAAAGTGGGCACCTGTTGTTTTTCCTACTAAATCCTCACTGTCCAGTTGATGCAAAAAGGAGATAGTTAAATGGTAAGAAAATACATCCATACAAATTAATTACTTAAATAAAACTTTGGGAAGGCATAGGCTTTCCCAGTACCTGAAGAAAAAACATTCTGGTGAACAAGGTAAAATGTTGCAAAGCAACATTGCTCCTTAGGAGATACTTATTTTTTCTTTTAACACATTCCCTTTCACTGGAGTCTTGACCCAATGAGATATCTAAATACTGAGTAACTTGAAGTCATATGGATCTAATTCCCTTGGGTTTCTGCAAACAAGGGACAGTCCTATGAATGACACCCTAAAGTGACCTTGATTGTACTTTAATAGTAGCAGTATTAAAAGGAGTGAGGAAGATACCAAGGAATAGCGAGGAAACAAAATTTAAGATTGAAAAAGTGAGGCCAGCTGAAAGAAAACGAATTGCTGAAATTTCATTACTAGAAACAGATACTGAAGAAAGGCTGGAAAACATCCAGCACCTAGCAGGTGACCTAACATGTTTGGTTAAGCGGTAATCTGTGCAGTAATCTGCACAGCGCAGGCATCCCCCGCTTAGTGTTAATCCCACAGAAAAGCCTCTGGTGGCATAACGGGGCAGTCAGGACATCCCAGCTCAGGTCTAGAAACAACTGAGTCGTCCCTCCACGTGTCCCCCAAATGCCTTTGGAGGAACCGTGACCTTTCCGGACCCCCATGTCTCTGTGCCTAGCCAGAATGGGGCCCTGGCTGTGACAGGCAGCAGCGGCAGCGAGGTGCCCAGAAGCGTGTGGCTCTCCAAGCCTGTGCTAGTGCTGCGCTGCCCATGAGCCTTGCTGTGAATCTGGGAAATAATCTTGGAAAAATTCTTAATAGCAGGTAAGGTCTAGCTCTTTTCTAGATGACTGGGAGAAGGGAAAAGTGAGTGCACGGGGTCTCCTCCTGACTGTGTGGATGTGCCCTACGGATGCTCTCCCTCACCTGAGGGCATCTGTCCCTGGAGAAGCACGCTTTGCCCCTTAATTTTTGTAACCCTGGAGATTGCTTGAATCATGATGGGCCACTCTAATACAAGGAAATACCCAGACTAGTGACTTCTTAAGCTTTTTTCTCCTTTCATCTTTTCTTCCTGGAGGCATTTATTTGATCTTGGAAGGATCTTAGGACTACAGTCTGCCCTAGCAAAGATATGACAGAGAATGGAAGAAAGACAGTTTGAGTCTTTTCTTCCAACTATTCCCCTACATAACACAGGCAAAATATTGGCATGTTTCTCCCAGGAGCATAGCGGCAGGACATAGCAAATCTGAATGGTGAGAAAGTAAGTGAAATTTCTAGGAAAAAAGCTAGGATAAAAGCAATAGGAAAAGGTTAAGGCTATGAGGAGTAGGATACTCTCCTAGAAAGCACTACATGGGTCTCAGGAAGCTTGGATCCAGGAGACCTGACAGCCTGTGTAAAACTATGTAAAGGCCATCTGATTGCTTTGTTCCTCAGCTCCCCGCCCGTGAAACGTCCCCTGCCCCTTCTCAATTTAGCCCTAGCAGGACCGTGACTTTTCCTGTTAATACAGTGATGGGCCAAGGGGGTGTCATTTTCTGTTGGAGCCACTAGGTAGGACCAGAGTAAAATAATGAAAATAATTTCGCCATGTAGGCCAGCAAAGGTGCTCTTTACCCATTAAATACCAGTCTTGGGAATCAACCCAAATGTCAGTTAGGCTTCCAGAGTTACCTGCCAAAAATTAAGCATCTTCTCTGTTTCTTCTTTCTTCCTTCTTTGAAGTAAGCTTCATCTGCATACCTGGCATTTACATTGCCTTGTTAGAGGAACCAAATGGTGTCCATCTGCAGACACAAAATATGGAGGGGCCATTTGGGCTGCTGAAGTGCTTCCCTCCCCTCACCACGCTCATTCTGAAAATGCTGAGAGGAGTGTTAAATACTGGAGAGGGATCAGATTCAAACACAAATGGAGAAAAGCTGTGAAAAGCAAAATAAAGCATCATCTTTATGTTTCCCTCCCCACCAGCTGTGGCTAGGGAAATAAAGCGAAACCAGAAGGACTCTGAAATCCAATGACTGCAAGGAAGGCACGAGCAAGGCAACGGCTCACACTCCTTCCCCCATTAATTTGCCCGTCCCAGCACTCCCTTCCCCACTGCCCACCTATTTGCCAGGGCCAGTGTCGGTGAGGCGGGCAGGGCAGGGACCCTTTCCCCGACCCGCTGTGGAGGGGAGCGCGCTGGCAGTGCTTCGGCAGTAACTGCATCTCCTAAATCGCATCGTTGACAATCAGTCAGAAGCTGAAAGTAAACAACTTATTTACATGCATGTTAAATACAGCTCGGTGCCCGACAGCCCGATTATTTTGAAAAGTGGGTTAAAAAAGTCACTGTAAGGCAAGGACCTTACATACCAAGCTCCAGCCCTCGGTGCATTAATATGGCTGAGTGGAGATACTAACATAACCTTACCTGTAATGGCATGAACGCACCACTGTAATAATTCATTTAGAATGATGACACCTGAGACCTAATTTAAAACTCCTAGATGAATACTGTTCTCACATTCAAACCCCAAGGCCCCTGCAAACATACCTAAGAAATCCTAAGAACTATAGTGAGCCTAATTGAATTGGACTTAAATGGACCATTGAGGTGGCCTCACAGAGCTCTGGGGAATTTATATTGTCTATACCGTATCAGAATCACAGCTTGAACTGAATAACGGGTTACATTCAATCATGTTACTGTAACTCATGCTTGAGGAAAGGGGGAAACCTTTTGCTATCAGCAAGGCTGTATGGAAAACAATTTCAAATCACTTTAAACCTGGTTGGCAACTACTTTGCCAATTACGGAGTCCTTTGGGAAAGGTGTGTGCTAGGGCTCGGGACTAAATGATTTATGTCAAGCGCCCCAGTCCCCGGGGGCACATACAGGAGGCTGGAGAGGAGGTGCTTGTGGCTAATTATTTCTCCTAAGAATACTTTAGCAAGGTAATTTGCGCTTGCAGATGAGTCACTCTGCACACTGCCTGTAACACAGGGAAAGCAGAGACTTCAGTGCTACAGCACACAGACAGATAAAAGGGAAATCAACGGGATCTTCAGTCCTTAATCTCATATGCAAGACCCCAGCCCTCCCGGCCCCCCGCCTGCTCCCCCCTGCCCCAAGGGCCACTCACCGGAGGTGCTCAAAGGGGCACCACAGAGGAATGCCAAGCAGAGCCTCATCACCACACCTAATTACAGACAGGAGCATTTAAAAGGCTGATAAAAGTGTGCTCTCGCCCACTCTCGGTGAGGGGGGTACAAATCTGCTGGCGGATGGGCATGCAGGAGGGAAAAGCTCGGCGAGCCGGAGCAGGTAGTGGCCAAATGCCTTTCCAGCATTTCTGCCTGTGCATCCCCTCGGTGCACTGGCTGTTTCTTTGCTCCTGTTGTCTAAAATCTCCTCACAGGTGCACTGTTGACACTGTGTTATAATTTATGAAGCCGCAGATGCCTGGAACATGTAATTCATTTTGCAGATGGCAAGTGTAAACTCTGCTGTTCCTCACGTGGCACAGACTTACCTGTTAATAAAAAAGGCGACCTCACAGATCCAGGCTACTCCAAGAGAGGTGTAGCAAACCCCTTTTGGATGTGTTGCTGCCTTCGGGTAAGGCGTAAATAGCATTGATCTTGCAGATGATTCAAGCCTGATTTCAGGAACCCCTCTACCCCAAAGCTCAGGGTTGTGAGGTTTGGGAGTGACTCAAAGTGGGGTGAGTTACAGGCAGAAGTTTGGGGTTGATTTGCAGCTGAAGCACATGTTAGATGGTTGTGCACTTTCTGAACACTGCCTCCCAGATTTTCAGCTGATTTTAACCCGTACCGTGTAGTTGAGGTTGAATCAGACCCTCTCATTTGTGCTGGCTGAGGTGCTAGCTTTGGGATTTCAGGACCAGTGGAGAACATGGATTCGTGATAAATGCAGAGCTACTTTTCTTGATCAGGATTTAGTAGAGATGCAGACACACTCCCTTTTTGAAAAAATGTATTTCTGGTTATCTGCTGCTTTGAAGCAGCTGAGAAGACAAAAGAGTGCTGAAAGTCCCGATGGAAATGCCACTCAAATCTTCCGAGCCCAGATGGGTGCACCGACGAGCCCCGAGCCCCCAGCTGAGCCCAGGGCTCTGCACAGCAGAGGCACTGGTTGCACTGGTGCCTGCTAGCGTGTGGGTGGGCAGTGAGCTGCCAGGGATGCAACCTGCAGCTGCAGGGCTGTACGTGGATCAATCCGCAGTAATAACCTGGGAAAGATGTAAAGCACCTTTCTTTTTTCCCTGCAGTGACACAGGCAATAACACAGCTGTCATAGATGGAGAAGGGCCAATGGATTTGCTAACCCACAGCAAACAGATGAGTTGTGAAATACCGAGCAGCTGAACTGACTGGCTTCAAAACAGCAATCCCACCAAACGTGGCTCTTGGGTAAGTCTAGTTTGTCCGAAGGATCTCCGGACTTCTAGTCTGCTCATGTGACAACCTTTCATTGGGAGTGTTAAGCAAAATCCATTCTTGTTGACCCGATTAAGGCTCGGCTGCAAGGAACAGCCACTGCTGAGAGGCTCCTCTCTCAAGCACCGGCCGCAGGGGAAAGCCAGTCTGGTGCCGGCTGCCAGGGCAGTGAACGTGCAGCGTTAGCAGGCATCATACACCCGTGGCTGGCAATAAAAGGGTTGTCATTTATAGCATTCAAGGCTATATATGCTGAAGTGAGCAAGCTCCGGAAGAGCCTTCAGCTGAGGTTTGTTTGGGTTTTTGCTTTTCTTTGGACATATTTGAGCCCAGGTTCAAAACATTCACATTGTGCTGAAGGACACCCTGACTCATGGTATCTGTTAGAGAGGAGAGGAAGGGAGGCAGCTGAGAGGCAAAACACACAACCCCATTTTCCCTGCCCCTGCTCACCCTGTCTCCTCTTCCTGCCAGGTCTCTCTGGAGAGCAGGAGTAGGACTTTACGTTAGGTTAGTCTGATAAAGGAGGCAGGGCACGCACTGCTTATCCCTTGTGGATTTAAGCCCCAGTGAAGGTTGTGTTGGAAGCTGTCACCTGGCACGATGGCAGGGTGCTGTCCTCTGCCTGACTGCTCCAGCCTCCTTGTTTCCTGGGCACGAACCTGCCCCCAAAGCCTGCCTGCAAGAGAGCAGCTGGAGCACATTCAGTGGGGAGTGTGCGTGAAATGGGGCACTGGTTCAGTAGAA
>NW_010542523.1:30455-34324 GCF_000687285.1 Phaethon lepturus | reverse complement strand
GTTCAGCAGAAAGTCTTGCACTTGCTCTTTTTCTTATTTTTGATGCCCTTTCCTTGCATCTTTTCAGGCGTGCTCACCATCAGCCACAGAAATCCCTGCTGCAACAGCTTAAGAGTGATTCCTTCTGTCCCAGCTGATGAGAAAAAACATTATTCTGCAATACGATCAAGATCTTCCAGGTCTTTTATTACCCAGAGAAAGATCACAGAAAAAACTCCTCACAACTTTTCCTCTTTTAGTACAGGGAGTTTACAGTTATGTTATGCAGATCTTTTATGCATTTCTTTGTGTGTTTTTTTTTATTCTTCCCAGCCTCTTTTAATCTTCTTCCCCTTTGCACATCTGAGCTTTGCTGATCACAGAGGTCAAACAGATTGAAAACATGTGTGCAAGTAAAGTGACTTCACCTTTGACCTCAAGCTATTCCTCCTTGGGAACATTTAATTTGCTCTAACCAAATGTATTTTTATTTTAATGGAATGCTCTTTGCCTGAGGCAAACTGTGTGGAAATCCATCAGATGTGTTTTCATTTTACCACTTTGTAGAAAAGTGTATTAATCCATTTTGCTTTACATCTGGAATTTTTTTAACACAGTCCTGGGATTTTCCCCTCTATTTGCAGCACTACCCATGGCTCCTGTGCAAAAACCAAAATGGAGCAATATGAAATAAAATGGACCAAAGAGGTGTGTTAAGAACAAAAGTTAATCCTGACCGCAAAGGGCAAATCTTTTCGGCATCCTGGGTCTATATATTTCTATTTCTGGTAGGTCATATATTTTCCAAGGACGATGCTATGCGCTATGCCAGAGTGCAGAGGATGTGAAAATTTGGTTATAATCCTGGTTCTTCTGGTGAGGTGAGGTAAGCTTTATTAGGCTCAAGCTGTGCCTACAGCTCGTCACTTTCAGCTTGCATCTCCGTTTTAATTCAAGGATCACAGCACTTTGTGCCAGAACAAAATGCAGAAAATGCAACCATTTCAGATTCTGTTAAGGTTTTGATTGTTTTGAAAGTCTTACACATTAGTTCCTCCTCAGCATCTGCCCAAAGCTGTTTGGAGCAGTTTTCAAGCTGCTATCCAATGCATTCATGCATAGCCCGTGTATATTTGCCCAGCCTACCTGTTATTAGTATAATAACCACGAGATATAGCTAGCATTAGTTTTATTTTTTTGCTTTGTAAGAGATAATTTCCAGCTCATGTTATCTTCGTTGTTAGCTGTCTCACCATTCTGATTCTGCTACCTCTCATTTCTGGGTCGAGTACTGAACTCGACACAACATGACAACCTGACATGAGAAAGCCGGAGTAAATGCCATCATCCGACAGACCTGAGTGACAGAGCGGGTCTGTGCCTGGGCATCTTCATTCATTTTGCATAGTCCCCATATCCTACTTGGGTAACTCGCTACTGGAAGGAACATCCCTCCCGCGGAAGCCCAAAAGGGTGAATGAGCCCCTGCGTGGCTGCAACGTTGTCCTACTTTTCCACTGTGCCTCCACTTAACAGTCTGCTGTCAGAGGAAATTATTTCAGTACTACTACTGCCTAGAAAACTACAAAAAGCCATAACAGGATGGTGTGTAGATATATAAAGCTATATTTCCCCCTTTTGTGGATCCAAGGGAGGGTTCCCATAGTTGCAGGGAAGTAGAGCCTACTGAGATTATTCACTGTGAGTAAATTCAGTAAATTGGGGGGATGTAGGAGGGGTATTTTTTCTTCCCTTTTCTTCTGTGCGTGCATCAGTTATTCCTCAACAAGATCCAATTTCTGTCAATGGGAATATTATTCCTAAGTATTTGTTAAACAGCTTGGACAAAGCATTTTCAGTCCAGTGAGAGGTTCACTTTGGCTATTCACTATTCATTATTCACAGTGTGTGAGTGTTCACATAAGTCATATGGTATTGTCTCTGCTCCTTACTTGAATAACTCTAGTTAAACAGGAGACTAATGAATGTTGGAGCACACATGGTGAATAGCTAATAACGAGGAACATGTTCTCTCACTTGCACCTGTACTCAGCAATAACCAGGGCTGTCTTACAGCGTGGGGTGGTGGGGCCCGTAATCTGGGCGTCCCAGCTCCAAAGGCCTCTTTTCCCCTCACTGTGGCACTGTGTTTGCTGTGCCTGTGCCATACAGGTCACTCTGGATGTAGAGCATGTGCCATGAGACACTACTGTGTTGCTCAGCTGGACTTGGGGCCTTGGGAACTCATATGAGGGCTCTACCAGTAGACACTGGTGTGTAAACCAGTTAACTTCTCAATATTGGGGGAAGGAAATGGAATCTGGTTATTTAAATATCAGGAAACAGGAAAGAAAATGGGAAAATACCATGGTCAACCCAGACCCTTAATGCTTTACTCTAGCAGGAAATCCAGCTCCCTCATATTGCGGTTCTGATGCAGAGGAACCAAGTGGTGCCATGGATGTACCTCCACAGCAAACTGAATGTTTGATTTTAGCACGAGAAGAGGAATCAGTGCCAGGTGCCAGTTAACCAGCATGACTATCAGTACCCCTGAAGGTGCACTGCACAGGCTTCAACACTCGCTGGCAACCAGGAACTCAGGTGTGTGCCCTGTGACTAGCTGGGAGGTTGGACAATTGCAGCCAGACTGGAGAGGTTGTGCAGTCACATGGCTGTGACCACCACCTCTAATGTGGAAGGCAAAAGCATCCCTGATCATGTACCTTTCTCCTTACCACCCTTTTTAGGTGTGTTCTCTTGTGTCTTCCATGACCTTACGCTTTCCACTACTAGGTTAAATTTGGCACGCTCATGTTACCACCTCCCCCAATTTGCTTTGCAGCCATGTACACTGCTGTTGAAACCCAAAGGTATGTCTGAAAAGATGGCAAGTATACTTCATATACGCCATCACAGTTACTGATGAAGGAGCGTGGAGGAAAACACTCTCCTTTCAAAAGCATCAATTCTCATTTCTCTGCATTGATGTCTTCAGTTCATGCACATACTCACCGTCCCCATATGTTGTGCTAAGCCCTCTCTCCAAAGGGACTGAAGGCATGTGTTAAAGCTGATAGGGCTCATAAAGTCTGTGATTTAGATAAAAACGTATGCGGTGGAGTCTCTCTCTGCTAAGCAACTCCTTTTCCATGCCTACTGTCTGATGCTGGTCAGAGTACTTCTAAGGAATGGATGCCTTTATGATTTTAACCCTTTGGCCCAGAAAACTTTCAGAATTCAGGGATAGTTTATTGAAACAGCTTTTGTAGCCATCCACATATATCAGGTGACTTATTGCTCACAAGAAATAGCAAACTGAATATATCTCTATGGATATGCTGAAAATATCTTAAAAATAGTTTGTACTCATTGGCTAGCATACCCTTCTAAATCTTCAAAGGTTTGAGGGAAAGGCTAAACATTTTCAGCGGATTTTTTTTGAGAAGCAGAGGTGGACCTGCCATTGTGGGTATCACTTAGGGAAAAGGAGAAGGTTTGGCTGTGGCCCCAGGTGATGGTTAGACCTCGGATATATTGGATCTCTTCTGGCAGTTAACTCAATCGCCAGATTCCTTCAGCCAACAGTGGAGCTTTTGCCATCACAATTGCCTTCATATTTTTATGGGTTGTGTAGTCATAAAAGAGGGGTTTATGCCTCCTCCTTGTTACTGAGGAAGCTGATGGGGCAGTACTACATTGCTATATTGCTTTTGTTGCTTCATAGTCTTGTGCTCTCCCATCTGCTGACTGCTTCTGCCTTTTACATTTCTCATTGGGGGGACTACAAGATCTCTTGGCGCTGGAAACATTTTTCCTCATGTGTTTGCAGTGTCTAGCACAACAGAGCCCTGATCTCTGCTGGTGGATACTAGGCACTCAGGAAATAA
>NW_010542523.1:23243-30424 GCF_000687285.1 Phaethon lepturus | reverse complement strand
TTCCTGCTGCATTGATCTACCTGTGCTATAGATCAGATGGGAGAAGGTGGCTCTTAATCTTCTTACTGTCAGGATCATACAGGTATATTTCTGATAGAGAACTTTTAAACTACCATAGAGTGAAAAGTTGGAAGGTCTCTTGTAAATCATACTATACTCACATATAAACATAACTTAAATCAAGTTGATGAGCAATACCCGCAACAGGATAAATGTCTGATACTGGATTTATTTCAGATCTGTTTACACGAAGGATGGATGACGATCGATATCTGCCCTCGAGATGAGTGGGGAAGCAAAATGCTAGCGATCAGCTAGGCTAGACCACTTGATGTCACTATTGCTTGACAATGTGCACAGGCAAGTGCGAGAGTATAGATGGGTTTAGTTCAAAAGAAGAGTGGGATAGGGGGTTTGAAGAAGGCCTCTGGGCCATCTATTTAAAAAGAATGAGAAAGATACACTATTTAGAAATGCGCATAAATTCTGCTTCTGTACATTTAGAACTCCACTTCTGTACACACGGCTGAAAGAGCTCTGTCTGGGTTTTGAGCAGGTGGTTTCATACGCTTTTCGCTTGTTCGCTGTAAGAACAAGACATGTTCCTCATCTCTCTGACACCTCTGTGTGAAAAACATTGCGGTACTGGGCAGAGGGCCCCTCTGATCCCCTAGTCCAGGCTTATATTAATAAACCTCTGAATTTACTGTACAGCAGGTAAGACTGGGCCCATAACGATAACTATGAAGCAGAATACTTTCATCCACTGCCTTGAAGCTTTCTGTCTACCTGGCTGATTTTTATCACAAAATGCAGCCTGGATTTCTTTTGATGAGTTTGGGACCTCACCTGTGCAGTCAACAGAGGAAACATTTCTATTTGCTTACTGCAGAGATTTCACCATTCAGCGATCTTGTTAGTCGCTGTTGAACCTGTAAATTATTTATCAAAGTCCATGCTGAATAAATATCTAATACTCCTACCCACACAACTTCATCTAAGTCCCATGGAACCGGGCAATGAGTTTCTTCTCCTTTTGAAAGGCCTAAGGGTACTAAATAATACAGAAGCTTCTCTCCTGGTTGTGATAGGATGCACAGCTTTAAACTCAAAGTGCTTTTTGTTAGGAATTAAGATATACTGGTCACTCCTTTTTCTTTGTCTTCTGGTAATCTGGGTGTTTACTCAGATGAAAAATGGGTGAATGCCTTTAGGCATGAAACTCTGACACCAATTCAAAAACAAATTCTTTGTTTTTGGAAAGACTAAAACCAAAGGCAGTTTGGGTATCTATTTCTTGGATCCTTCTCCTTTACGGAGAGCTCTTGGTATTGTCCTGTTTGGGAGGAGCTGCAAGTGTGCTGTGCTTGCTCTGAATATTTGTATTTCATCTGCTGGGAACTTCTGACTTTTTTTTTTAATTATCAATAATCTACTCCCTTTTCCCCTGCTGTTGGCTCTCTCCATTGAGCAGTAGTGTCAGTTATAGCTGCCCACCCGGGTCTGATTGCAGGTGAGGGACAGAGACAGGCAGTGCCTCAATTATTTGCATGCACAGGATGTCCATAGGTGGGATTTAACCCATGTCTCCTAAGCCATGAGCCAAGAGCCTTTAGCATGAGACAAGCTTTCCTTACTGTTAGGAAAGTAAAACTTGAATCTCACCAGGTCTCCAGCAAGTCCCATTTCTTTCTAAAAGTTCAACATCACAAGCAATGTCTGTAGGAATCGGGGTTTATTTCTTTATTTTCCCTGTAGAAACCCTGTGTGGATGACTACAGTAACAGGTGCTGTCTCTCTCCTTCCCAGGGAAAAGGGAGATAAGCCCTTGCAAGAGGTTGATGGTCTATCACTTCAGCAGCTTGAGGACTCCCATTCCTGAAACCTGAGGAACTGGCTCAGATGTCTCTTGGTCCTTCTTAACAAAAGACCAAGATACAACACTGACTAAGTTTTAAAGCTGAAGTAATATGTAGCGGCTCCACTGACATATCTTTGGGTGATCACTAAAAGCAGACAATTCAAAATAATGGTACACTGAATCAAAAATCTGCTGCTTTGCTTCCAAATCTTTCAGTCCAGGCATCACACTCTATGAGCTGGAGAGAACAGAAGCGACACCTCAGCTGGCACCTCAGAAATGTTGAGGACAAGCCTGGGCATCCTTGTGGCATGGTGCGCCCTTCTTTGCTGTTACTCTAGCTGGCTCCAGTACAGCTGCTCATGCTAGTGCAATCATGATTTAAACATATTAATAGTGCTGAGCAATTGAGAAGCAGCATAGCAGAAAAGACAAAAGTGCATGAAAAAATACCCTTTCTGCCAAGCACTGTATTTTTTGTACAAAATATTGCAACCTCTTGAGAATTTTAAACCACCCTGAAGAATTTCATGTTGGGGCAACTAGTCTTTATCGAGTTCTGTAGTTTGTTTTAAAAATATAGGTAGAAAGACTTTTTTTCTCTATTAAACTACATATGTTTTAAGAATAATTTCAATGGACTCCTTATTAATTTCTATAGCTCCCTGTTTAATTTTCTTTTTTTCATAAAGAAGATTGTAAAACTCTGACTAATGTGATTGGTGACCAAGTTTCAGGGATGTGTGATGGCATCTTTAAATGACTTGACTTTCATTTCATTCAGTCCATTCTTTGGCAACCTCCAACAAGAACAGAAGAAAGATCTGAGCATTTGAGCTGGATTGTGAGTGGGAAGGAATTTGGTTTTACTTCTTTGACAGTCAGGTGTACTTTAAAAGAGGAAATTTAGCATTTTAAGACACCTCAGAGTCACCCTATCATTTTAGCATTACCTGGCCATTCTGGTGTGCTCTCCCATTACAAGACCATTCTGGAATTGAATGGTCAGTGATGATAAACAGTGATAATAGATTACCGAGTAGGAGGAAGGTAGGAGATATTAATAAGGTAAAATTTTTAATTAATTTTTCAAGTTAATTAAAATGTCCAAAAGAACAATAAAACTGCAGAAAATCTGGCAAGGGAATGGCAGCCTGTCTGATTAATGCAAGTCAACTGTCTTCTGAGGGTAATAGTAATAATGATGAGATTATGGATATGGAAGAACCTGCTAAAGAGATATGAGATGCATGTGGAATACAAACTGTGTCCTAGTTACTATTTTATGGTGCACAATGGATCTTATTAAGGAGGAATAGCAGTAAGAATTACCACTGAATTGCTCAATAAAAGTATTGTGTAATTAACAATGCTGCACCATCAGCTTGAGTGCTACCTCCCATTGATACTCCATATCCTCCATTTACTTTTAGTTTTTAACTAAAGTATGGGAGTTTCAACGGCAGTTGCAGGCAGCTTGAAAAACACGTTGCATTGTGCGTGATGATGCTTGGAGAAAGGGAAGCAAGCGCTGAAGTGCTGAAGTGGAATATGATATTCAGAAGAGATTGGGAAGAACTTCCACAAGTGAGAGTTTGATACTCCATTCCTTCAGTGAAAAGAACACTGAAAGAAAATAATAACAACAACCATGATAGAGAAAGTAAAAATACTTCCTCTCTCTGGCATCCTTAGTCTAATGAGGTTCCAGGTTTGCAATCATGTGCCCTCCACCCAAGTCAAAAAGAAGCCCCACTGAGGTTGATGTAAAAGTGATGAATGGGATTCACTGATGGCTGTTTTTTCACAGTATTAAGTTTCTTATTATATACATATGCCATGTGCCTGCTGCAGTGGTGCTTGGCCTTGGCTGGGTGTTCTAAGCAGTGTCCAATAGAAGTGTTGTAATGCATTAATTAGAGATATCAGTGTCACACAGGAGAAGATACTTGTATAGTTCTGTCCTGATGGAAAAGCAGCAGTCAATATCACCGGAAAAAACATGGTGTTTCTAACCCAGTTTTGTAGATCTTGTTTGTAGTTCACTTAACACTGAAAGAAATATCCTTGCCATTGAAGGACAGATGTAAACCAAATCTCATACCTTCTGAGCTTTGCCCATCATTGCAGTTTATGGAAAAACTCCAGCTGCTGGCTGCAAAGCCAAACTCTTGAAAATTAATATTGAAAGACCAGCTCAACCATAGATTTGGCCAGACCAGAAATGAGATCTGAGCTGCCCATGTGTTTCAGGATGTTTGGAGCCTGAGTTATGATAGAACAAGCCTGTGCTCATAATGAATCGCTAACTTTTTTTTTTTCCCCTAGCAAATTTTTTCAGGTTCCTGGCTAGGTTATGCTATGTCCCATGTTCATTTTATTCAGGCTTCTTTCTGTCAGGAGCAAAATTCTTAATTCCATCTTCAGTGTTTACCCAGGCTGCTCTTAAAAATGAAAATAGTATCTGGAGGATTTTAGTCTTGGTGAAATAATAAAGTAAAAGCCTCCTGTCTTGAATTCTGAGTAGACTGCATCACTACATGCAAGAGAAATCGTTGCTATAGATTGCCTCGTTATTAAAAGGGGAGGGAGGATGGGGAATGGCAAGGAAGGTTTGAAGCCTGTTGATGTAAAACAGAACCAGTTTATAGGGAGCTGGCTGAGGACTGAAGTTTTACAAGGTGCACTTTAAACAACCATGCAGTGTACTAAAAGTATCATAAAAACTATAGCTTCTAACCACAAGTTTCAGAAAATGCTTAGTGGCAAAAAGAGAAAAAGCTGCAAGATATAGGGCATAAAGAAAATCTGATACGCAGAACGGAGGAACATTTAGGTCTGGGCTTTTGCTTCAGGCTCCGGTTTAGTGCAAGCACAAGAAACCCCATGATGTTCAGTAGGACAGTATTCATCTCCTTAGTGGCAAAAGTATATAAATGCCACCCTCTGCAGATCCTATTGACACCCACAGAGGTGCTGCCACCCATTCTGCTATTTTTCTCCTGAGACCCCGTGGGCTTCATCGAAGCAGCCAAACTGCTCGATGCTTGTCAAAGCCCATTGCTCCTTCACTCCCATTTCATCAGAAAAACATCGCCTGCAGAAGCTGAGGTGAGCGGTTTCCTCCTTAAGGCCTCTGGCCAGCCACGCTCCCTGGATGGCTGCCCTGCTGCTGGCATAGCAATGGCCCAAAGAGATGGTCTGCCGTGTCGCAGGCGTGGGAGCCAGTCCTGAAAAGCATCACCAGGAACCAACCACCGGTGGTGTTCGCACCAAGGTTTTCTTAAGACTTTTCTTTGCGGCTGTTTTTCCCCAGCATTTACCGAAAGGAGAGGTAAGTGCCAGGCAGGTTTGTTTTATCTCACATTTATGTGAGAATTGGCCTCTGGAATTGACTGCTCTTGGAAACAAGAGAGGGAGACTGGAAAGGGCAGGAAGGTTGAAATGAAACAGAAAAACCTGCAGGGATGTCATGCACGTTGTGCCATACTTACCGGGGCATTTAAATGCTTCATTAGAAGTGCATGGCATGGCCCTGTCAATCACAGGATTTTAAGGAGCCCATCAGAGACATCTCTCTGAGGCAGAGTACCTGCCTTGGCTCCCTCCTGGCTACACACCATGTCAGAAGGGTATTAAGTCACCACTGATCTATGACAGGAGCAAACGAAAACGTCCTGGCACAGATGGGATCAAGCGAGGGCTCCTTCCCTTCCACCCCACCTTTGGAGTCAGCCACGCCATCTGATTTAAGGAGGGGGAATGATACCTCGGTCTGCAGTCTCGGTAGCAAACCCCCTACAGTGGTTGCAAGACAAGAGGGGGAAAATAGTCCCTCTGAAAACCATCGCAAGTATTTTTTTTTTTTATAGGATGTTAAAAGTTGGCTTTTAGACACTCCTCTCCCAGTCCTCACTTGCAAGAACAGGAGTTGGGGTCAGGCATCCTTTCGCGCAGAGATTAATACCTTACTGCAAGAGGACTGGCATTAAACGGAATGAGACAGCCTCCTGAGCAAGGCTTTCCTCCGCGGGAGAAAGAGTGCCTCTGCATCTGCAAACCGTGGCAGACACTGAACTTCCTGGTTTTCGCCGCCGCTCAGGCAGTCAGGTCTCCAACTGCCATCTCTCGCATCCTCGCTTTATGGCAAACATAAAACAGGAGGCCATATAAAAAAAGTAAGATAAATCAGACCCTAAATTTAAATTACGCTGATATAAATCATTCATGCAACAGATTGCATTTATTTATTGCCTTTATCTGTAGTGCAAGAAATCTGTTCGATGCACCTCATAGAATTCATAGATTAAAAAATAAAAATCCTTATGAGACACAGGCTTTGTGCCCAAAATGCAGCACTTTCCTGTGAAAACCTGTATTCATCTTCAGAGGGAATATTCTGGCACCATTTCCCCCATCAACATCTTTCTTCCTCCTTCTCACCTCTGAAGTTCCTTCCCAGTGACAGGGTTGTGTTTCGTGCTCCAGCTCCAGTGGCCCATGGCCCTTCTGATCTCAGCTCCAGCCCCCCTCCTGCCCACCAAGCCAGCAGCTCTTCCCCCAGCCCAGCGGAGACCTGGCAGCAGACTCATGGGCAGCAGAGCACTGGGGAGGAGAAAGTGACCTTGTATCTACTCTGGGGACCAGAAGGAGAGAATGAAAGTTCATTTCAAAACAACTTAAGTGGGGCAAAGACCAAGAGTCACCTCTCAATAGTGGGACAACTGGTGACATTAGCTGAAGTTTCACAAAAGCTCCCTATGGCCTTTTCAGAAATAGAGCAGGTTTCAAAAAGAAAGAAAGAAAGAAAATAGAGAGCCCTATGTATTGGTGTTGATTTATCTCCATCTTCTGGCATAAGGCACTGCTAAATCCAGCAAAGGATCTTAACTTGATTTTCTTCTTCTCTAAAACAAGAGAGATGGCTAGTCATGAATGTATGTTATTTACAAAGATGTGGTTTTGTCCTGCTTTCTTTCTTTATTTCATTATTTATTGAGTAAGATAATAGCTTATGGTACTTACACAGAGCCAGCTGTTTGCAGGGTGCCAAGAGCAGGTGGTCTGGGAGGCCTCTGATGAATTGCAAAAGACACTTACCAGCTGCTATCGCTGTGTGAAATGAGCAAACCTGCAAAATCTTTATTTTCAATTGGATTGTACTTTTAAGTAAGCAAGGGAGACAGCCAGTATAACTACAGACCATGACCAACAACCCACATAAAGTGTGTGCAAACACAAGTGATTAATGTACCAGGATTTCAAAACATCTAAAACGAACGAGTCAGGTTTAATAGGGTGCGTGAGAGGGAAGGGGAGC
>NW_010542523.1:20484-23212 GCF_000687285.1 Phaethon lepturus | reverse complement strand
AAGCAGTAATGAACGGGTGGGAGCTGGGGCATGCAGGGGAGAGCGGCAGGGTGTGGGGCTGCTTACATGAAAAGAGGAATAAAGCAAGAAGGAACTATTTTGAGTCTTAATAGTCTATATTGGGTTCTTAGCAACTCCCATGTTTTTATTCTGTCTTGTAAACAATGTTAGACTTGAAAGTTTTTATGGTCTTTTTCTTTCTTTTTCTCATCACCCCCACCCCTCTTTTTTTTTTTTTTTTTTTTTTTTTTTTTTCAATTATGTAGGGCACTCTTGTGTGCTGCCTCACCGGGGCACAATCCTTTGGTGGTAACCACATCCTCAAATGGTCACCGAAGAGATGCAGGGATAATGGGTTACAAAGACAGACATTAATAAGGTAAGATAAGAGAAGGGAGGTTTATTAATTT
Organism: Phaethon lepturus; assembly: GCF_000687285.1. Classification (NCBI taxonomy): domain Eukaryota; kingdom Metazoa; phylum Chordata; class Aves; order Phaethontiformes; family Phaethontidae; genus Phaethon; species Phaethon lepturus. The sequence goes on along the minus strand of NW_010542523.1, from coordinate 22,802 downwards.
TTCAAGTAAAGTTAGGATGCCCAAGGGCACAGTAAAACTGTAAAGAATCTAGTGAGGGATGAGAGGCCTAGCTGATTAATGCAAGTCAGCTGTCCTCAGAGGGTGATTGCAATAATGATGAGATTATGGAAGAACCTGCTGAAGACAAATGAGATGCATGTGGAATAAAAACTAAGTGTCCTAGTTACTCTTTTGGAGTGCACGATGGATTTTATTAAGGAGGAACAGCAATATAAATTACTGCTGACCGAGATGCCAAAGTGAGGTGCTGGGCTTTCTTTGCCTGAGACACAGCACGCAGCCCAGGGTGCCTCGCTTGAAAACAATCCAAAGGAAACACGGAAAAGTTAAATGGGGGATTCCTCCCCTGCTGCAAAAGAAGATAATATTTCTGCTTGATCTCTTTGATGTGCCTTTCTCTCGGCTCCCTGCCTCCCCTTCAGCTCCATTACCTCATTGCTTCCCTATGCTGGGGTGGATAATTCAAGGCTTCCCAGTTTGTCCCAGGAGCTCCTACCCTGTTCAGAAGTGGCTCTTCTCCAGGCAGCCCCACCATGCAGTGCACGGATAAGGCAATGTTTCTGAGGGCAGCAGTTGTTCCAGGCTGCCTTCCTTCCTTTTGTGACCTACCTTTCCCATCTTCTCATTCCTTGCCTTTTCCCCCCATTCTCTTGCCGCCCCTACCACATTGTCCTTGGTGTCCCCAACTTCTGTTGTCACCTGCTCTGGCTTTTCCCCCTCTCCCCTAGGTGTGGTGCTGCCTGCCAGTCCTGCACGGAGGGACCCTCCCATCAGCCCTGCGACCACCACCGTGGCCTCCAGGCACCTCACTCCTATACAGTAACACGGGGACTGGAGGCACGACGATTATCACTTTCATGGGTGTTTGGGAGTTGATCAGCACGCAGAAGACTTGGTGGGGTAGCATGTCCTCTGCAGCGCCTAAAAGGTGTAGGATTAGCTGCTCAGAGCGGGAGGGCAGGGGTGGCTTCCAGATGCAGGGGGCTGGCGAGCCTGCACCGAGTCGCTCAGTGAGAACCGAAGTGTAATTAACACGTGGTAACAAATGGCATGACACGGTCTCTTGTATAAATTTTCCAGGTCCTCTGTTTCTTTTCAGTGTATTAACTGTCCATGGTAACAGGAAATAAGAAATTATAATATCAACTGCTTGTGTTACAGTGCAAAGTCAGCATTTCCATTAGAAAATCTGTTTCTAATGGGTTTGAGTAATATAATCATGAACTTTCACTTCAGCATTAATCCTGGTATTTAGAGGTCCCAGCCGGACTGCATTTTTTCCCCCTACAAAATTCAGTAGATCGGTGTGGTCATTATAAGGTTTTACCACCTCCTCAAAGCCCAGAGTTCGCTTTCTCCTGCACGCTTTCATCTTCCCTTTATTGTCCTTGTAAAGTCATGGTATGGTCTTCTCATCTCTTTTGCCTTGATTTTTTTTTTTTTAATAGATTTAAGTAACTATTGGATGTCAAAACAGTCTTTTTGCCCACAGTCTAAATATGTAATTACCTGATAGACAGGCATTTCTGTATTATTAAGATGGTCTGAGTACATATTTATGCAGCAGACAGTAATGACTTCATTTTAGCAGCTCCCTACATATATATTTACATGACAGACCGTAATGTTCTGCAGCGTCAACCCCCATAAACCTCATTTGCAACACCCTGAATCTGCTGTGTTTCATGCCCATTGCTGCAGATGCATAGCACAACTTTACATGGGGATCCCCTCTCACTGGGGAAGCGGTCACTGCTGGACAAATGGAAAATGACGTTACATAAATAAAATGTATTTTCCAAAGGAAAGGAAAAAACAAAATTGCAAACATACAAAAATAACAGCCCTAAAAGATCATGTAAGTATCGTGCCTCTGATTCCCAGTAGCAGATGTTTTGGGTGTTGAAACTCCCACCAGAACAGCTGCAGGAATGTAGAATCACATCTGGGCTTGCGACAGGGCTGCATCATTACCCACTGACAGCAAAACAGCCAGATGCTTCCAATTCATTTTAGGGACAGAGCTTAAATTTTGAGCCCGTGCACATCCCTGCTTTACAACTGCTACTTACTGTTGGCCGCGGCCGTTCCTGTTTTGGGTGTTGAAACTCCCACCAGAACAGCTGCAGGAATGTAGAATCACATCTGGGCTTGCGACAGGGCTGCATCATTACCCACTGACAGCAAAACAGCCAGATGCTTCCAATTCATTTTAGGGACAGAGCTTAAATTTTGAGCCCGTGCACATCCCTGCTTTACAACTGCTACTTACTGTTGGCCGCGGCCGTTCCTGGATG
>NW_010542523.1:6400-20459 GCF_000687285.1 Phaethon lepturus | reverse complement strand
CCGAGCTGCCGAGCGGCACGGCAGCGGGGTGGCTCACCGGCATTTCCCCGGCAGAGCTGGGGCAGGGCTCTGGGCTGTCTCAGGGCCAGCAGGGCTGAGCTTCAGGAGATGAGGATGATCTCTTTGGCCCCAGAGAATGGCAGCGGAGGTATTGCTGCTGTCACTTATCGCCGCACTCCCCTGTGGGCCCTGCTCCCTTTTTGCGATGCCTGCGATGCGTTTCCTCTCCTGCCGCTTTCTGCCTCCAAGCGACTGTGTTCAGCACATGCCGCGTGGTTTGGGATTGCACTTCATGTGCTACTGCGGGACGCGTAGTGGGAGAGTGCCGCAAATCTAGGGACCGGAGGTGAGCAAGGGCAGCTGGCTCAGCCCCCGAGCCCCGGTACTCACGTCTCCTGCCACCCCTCCTTCCCTGCACTGGCTCTGCTGCACGGAGTGGCCTGTGCACTGAAGGTGAGCCCCTCCAGCAGCACTCGCATTCGTGTGTTAAAGCTGCTCGAAAGGAAGAAGTTTTGCTTTTGCTTTGGCTCCTTGCACGAGTCCAGACCAGGACTCCAGCTCCCGTTGCACAAGTAGGTCAGCTGAAGACGTTTCCTCCAGGCGACGGTTACTTGGTCTGCCAAGTACCTAAAGTGTGGCTGACTTGGTTGCTCTCTCGCGGTGCTTTTCCATCTCTCTAATGGGACTTCAAACTCAGTGGTGACAGCTGGATCGTGCTAGTTCATCATTTTACGGAGGGTTGCTCTTACTTACCCGCCGTACCACATTCCAGCACTGGCTGATGCCTGGCAGTGGTTAGCCCTGCTGTTAGGATGAAAGGACATCTCTGTCGCCCTTGCTTCTAACTTGTCTCAGTGGGGGTGCAGGCGCAGGCACAGACAACCGCTTTCTCCAGCCTGATATTCAAGAAATAGTCTGTACAAAATATAGAGTCCGAACCTGATCAGAGGCAGGTACTGACCCCTGGGCCACTAGGACAACTCAGACAGACAGTACTGCCCTCACCACACCATAGTCATTAATATGATAATCTATTATTTTGCATTAAAACATATGTGAATAACTGAAGGTGATTAGTTACATGATTTGCAGTAAAATGACTGATTTAATCAAAGATTGTTACTGCACAACCAAAGGTTGTAGAATATCTTTTAAAAAAAAGAACCAGTATAAAAAAGAAAATGACAGTGCAAATATTCACCACAATGTGCTCGTCCCTCACCTTGTTGTCACCTGGACATAGCCACAGGCTACAGGAGAGGCAGCAGGTTTTAAAACGACTTCTGAAATACCTACAGGAATCACACAAAGGCACTGGTTGACAAATGGGATGAGGTGGTTTAGCTAAGCTTACCAGTGTCAAATGGTTTAAAGGACGTACAAACAGATGAATTTCTCCTAGGGTAGAGGGTTGATTGTCAGTGACGCGAATGGTATCCATACTCTTGCATGAGGAGGAGACAGCTCTCTACTTGCGTGTTGTCAAGCAAGACCATTTTTAGACATTGATGACAATCTTTGGGTTTTAAAAATGTACTTCTAATCTACAAATCAGAACATCCTTCTCCCCAGGGAGGGGATGTTGTGTGGTTTCATACTGTTTTGATTATTGCTGATGAATGGATGTTATGACAGTAGCGACGAGGTTCAATAGGATTAGATAAACTCCAGGCACTGCTGAGAATGAGAATAGCTCTCTCAAATTGATCTTTTTAACTAAGATCTTCCCCCCTCACCACAATCATGTGAGGATCAGGAGGAGGGGAAACAGAACAGTGCTTGAGTCAGAGAGAAGGAGGATGTGGCCAAACCCTCCCTGGAACAGGGAGCCTCATTTTCTGTGTCTCTGGTCCCCAGGAGTGTGGGTTGCCATGCTGGAGACCTGCTCTTGGAGAAGCCCCATGGAGAAAGGTCTCGAGCTCATGCTGTCTGCGCCCCTCTGTCACCCTGGATTTCCATGGCCCTCGCTTCATCTCTGTCTTTCGGGGTTTTCATAGGTGTCCACCTTCATAGCTTTACTGAATGGGAGAAAATGTTTGCAAGCAGGTTCCTCCCTTTGAATGCTGTGAACCCCCAGTGGTGAGGCAAGGGTGGGGTGTCCCTGAGCCCGGGGGGGGCTGTACTTACCCACCACATGCAGGTGATGCAGGTGCTGCTCTTCAGCTTCTGGAGCAAAACTAGGAGGCACAAAAATCCTAAAGGGTTCACAAGCACCTCTGAAATAAATTACAGAGTGTAAACTCCCCACGGCCCAAGGCTGCTATGGAGGTAGCAACCAAAGCAGACCTTGCTTAAAAATACCCGCAAGGTTTCTTATGAGTTCATCTTCAAGTGCAAATCCTTTCGCTGCCTGCAAAGTTCATAAATGTCATCATTGCATTGCGTGGAAGCAAAATTGTGATATAGAGCAACTAATGAAAACAAAAGTTAAGTACAATTTCCCCACTTCCCAGGGGGAACAGAAAACAAATTTCTGTCAAGGCATGAGAAATTATGCAGCTTTCTTTTTTTTCTTTCATAAAATTTTATAGAAAACTTGATCATGAAGAGGAGGAACATACTAAAATAATGTTTATTTGGAACAGAACATGGTATTATAGACTAGGGTACATGAGAGAAATCAATAGCTTTGTATAAGCGTGAAGTCCATAATCACTCTACAGATGTACCTTAGAGAATATATGCATTTTAACTGTCTTTGTATAAAACCTTCCAGGGAACTGAACATAATAATAATTAATAATGTAATTAATACTTAATTTATAAAGGGCACAGTATGGCCCACTCTTCTGCAGAGGCACTTGGGGTGATAAGCAACCAAAAATAGAATTCAAATAAAAATAACTCATTAAAATGAAGACAAGAAAGATAATAAATAAAATACATACAGAAGAAGTACAAGGGGAGGAAAGATGTGCCACTGCAAAAGCATAGGCAAAACAGAAGAAATTTAAAAGCTCCCAGCCTCATCCTGCTCCTAACAAGACTCCCATTCGCTTTAGTGGACTGGAGACAGGGATATCACTAAGAGCCTTGGGAAATTGTCATGTGTTGCCTTATAAAAACAGAAAAGACATCCATCTTCCATCAGCTGAAAGCCTAGTGGGTTTGTGAGCTGGACCTTTGTAGCCACCAACAAACCCTACTAAGTGAGCTGAATGCTACTTACTGGTGCAGTCACTGACTTCTTCAAAATAGATTCAAGAGAACTAATAGGTGCTGACTTTTCCCCAAATTTATTTATTCCTGTGTCTGCCAATTCCACTCTATTATAGCTTTAAGCATTTTCCTGGTGCAGAAGTCACGTTTACTGGTCTGTGGTTCCCAGAATCGCCCCTGTAAGGTTTTGCTTATGACTAGTGTCATAGCTGCCATTTTTCAGTCCTGTGTTATGAAACAGGACTGTTGTATAAACTATTGTTCAAACCAGAATTAGTTGTGATCAAATTCATATTTGAGTTCTTTTGGAGCTTTTAGGTAAAAAAAAAATAAATCCTACCTCCTGATTTGGTAAGATATGAATTATTAATTTCCTCTGAAGCATTTTCACTGACACTTTTTTTGTAATATATCTTTCAAGCTCATTCCCCATGTAGGGTTACTTTGGTGTGAAAACTTTCTGACTTCTGATGTGCATGCTAATACAAATAAGTCAGTTGTTAGCCTTTTGCAATGTGCTTGTCTCTCATGATTCTTGATCCCACTAACTTTCTTGTAGGCTTTCTGCTTGCTACAGAGGTAGATGCTCCTTAGTCTTTCTTGTCTTGCATTAGTATATTTTATATTTTAGCACGCATATATATCTATTTAGGTGCATATTTTATATTTAAAAGTTCACATTCTTGTCTATTTCCTCACCTATGCATGAATTTCCCTTTTTTTGACAAATGTTTTTTACTCATAATAGTCTCTTTTATTCTAACATTTATCCATACTGGCATGTTTGGATCTTTTGGAGTAACACACCTTTAACCTGAGTTTCTGATGTGGAGTCTTTAGACAGCCTCCACAACAAAAATCATTTTACCTCTTCTAGCAGCTCCATTTATTTTGCTTTAAATTATTTCCTCATTTTTTTGTAGCTCCACTTTTAAAAATCAAATGTTACTTATTGTGGTGTTTTGGTTTTTTTTCAGTTTTCCTCTGAAAGGAAAAGACACTGAATTTGAATGCATTATGATCACTATTATTGGGTCATGGTTGCATCTTGAACCTTTTTTAAAGTCATACTTAAAACCAAGGAAAACTACGATTTACTCCTCTTCTTGCAAATGCTCAAACTAGCTGCGCTAAGGAGGAGTTGTTTCCCATGTCTAAAAATTAGCCCTTGTGTTAAACTGACTCAGAGATGTAGCATGTTTATGTGGGAGCATCTGGTCATTGTGTGCCTTCACAGACTTGTTAATCTCCCTTCCTCAGTGAGTAATGGAAGACTGTAACTCTGCAGTCCTGATGCACATGGAATTACAAGCCACGACCCAAGTTATTTCTAAGATGATTATTTAATCTTATATTGCCCAAAACTTTAAAAAATGAATCAACTTATTGGCTGAGTCCCCTTTGTATCATAACATTACAATGTCTCACTGATCATCTTTATGCCCCTAAACGTAGGTGTGAATATAGGGATACTTTCATTTTAAACCAGGCATTTTAGCTCATCATAGAATCATAGAATCATAGAACAGTTCGGGTTGGAAGGGACCTTTAAAGGTCATCTAGTCCAACCCCCCTGCAATGAGCAGGGACATCTTCAACTAGACCAGGTTACTCAGAGCCCTGTCCAACCTGACCTTGAAGGTTTCCAGGGATGGGGCAGCTACCACCTCTCCGGGTAACCTGTTCCTCATCCATCCTAGTTTTTAGACTTCTAATATTTCTTTACAGTCACTGATGCATTTACAGTGATCTAGTTATCACCGTGTCTGTAGTGATCTAGCCAGTCACATTAGCTAGTTAGTTAGACTGTGTCTCACTGTGGATTTTTGTCCTATTGCTGTTCTGAAGTGTGGAGTTCTTGTGACCCTGTCACTACAAAACATCTCTACCCACACTGTACCCATTCATCTCATGGCTTTTTCATGTATTGGCTTTTTTTTTTTTTTAAATCTTACTTCTGGCTTCTGTCTTATACAGAACACAGCCCTTCCCAGGTCTTTTTTCTCAGTGCTTGATCGGACAGAGAAACCTCCTGTGCACAACAGCCAACAAAAACCCCACAAAATGCCAAATGAGCTCCATCTGCCACTGGAGCTGACCTCTGGGAACTCAGCACCACTTGTCTTTCAGCAGCAGGTCATGGTCTTTGGAGAAGTTAGCACCTACCAGCCCATCTGAAATCCCAGGACTTGCAGCACGTATTGGACAACTGTGGTTTGATGCTTTCCATCATCCTTTGGAAAGCCACGAAGTAAAGCATACCAAATGATGAAATAAATAGACTACTTTTTTTTTTTTTTTAGTGGGTTGTTTTCCCTTGTATTTCTATACTTCCTCCATAAGCAAATAATGCCTTAGCAGGGCATGAGAATGAAGTCAGAATTTGCAACTGTGGCATTGAAACTATTAGAAGTCTATAAATAAATATTTTTATTGCAACAGTGCTGCATGAGCCAGTACTTTCTGAAAACCATATTCACATCAAGATGGGCTGGGGGACTATGTTCAGTTACCGGTGATGGTTACTTGGAACTGTTTGGCTGGGAGATGTATGCATCCTTCTCAATATTCATATTCAGTGGTGTAATTCCAAGCCCTGCAGCATTGTTATCCCTTAAGAAAACGGCTTTCTATTTCAAAAGCACCAACTCTGAATGTTAAATTGAAAGGAGATAAAAGAATCACAGTAGTAAAAGCTGCACAATTCTACCCTCTTCATTATACAACAAGCTGATTCAGTATTTGCTTCTTTACATTTTTATGCGGATATAAAAGACTACTTTGGGAAATCTGTAACACTGTTATTAAATGTCACTGAGCAGAGCTGAGCATAGTGATGACTCATCCTTAAAAGATTTGATTTAGCGTGCATTGGCTTCCCAAGTGTTAAGTTCCCATTTTGGGCTATATCAATGACAGTGCCCAGGTCTAATGTAAGGACCATTCGCATCAGCAGGAGTCCTTCCTCTAGCTTCAGTGATCTTTGGATCAAGATCTTAGTGAGAAGGGGTGCTCTAGAAATTTTAATATTATTAATCATGAATGGTAATTATCCATAATTCATAAGGGCCAACTGAAAAATCAGGCCTTGTTGTGCTATACTGCACACACAGTGGAATATAGTCTGTGCTATAAATCTATAAAAACAATCCAGATATAGTATTGGGAAGGGATGTAGTCTACCACGAACGTATGTGTAACGGCAGTAGTAAATGTCATGTTAGTTCAATTTCTTTCATGATAGGTTAAGAAAGACAAGAAAAAGGAAAGGAGAGAGAATTTTGAAGGAAAATAGGATGAAAGAAAGGACTAGGAGAAGGAAGTTTCATAATTTAGAAGTGAAATGAAGGTAGAGAGGCTAGAAAATGGGAAGGGTATGGTTGTTGAAGCATTGGCATAGAGTCAGGACTGGTATATGGCTAATCAGAATATACCTACCAATAAATTAGGTAAGAGTCCTTAATTTGAACAATATTGATCCAGAATGGTCTGAAAAGCCTTAAGTATCAATGGGCTTGCTTCAAGTATGATAACGCCTTCTGCACCCCTGATGCAATGGTTTCCCAGTCAAATAACTCTATGTGTTAGATAGCACTTAAGTAGGCGCCAGACCTAGGGAGTTACATGAGAAAACGGTCTACTTTTAACCAGTAATGTGGCCACATTTGAGCTTCTCAAAACTTTGGGGTAGTTTGGGTTTGGATCTAGACTTAAGCCATCTTGTGGTCCTGGGAAGGGAAGCTTGATTTGTTTCGATATTCCAGTGTTATTTAAATTATGGACTTACACTGGAGACGTTTAGCTATGAAACTCCAGTACAAGGCTAGTGAAATGGGAAATGTATGTAACAGTCTAAACTTCCTCCCTATTTCAGGTAAGCAGGTCTGCATGAATAGTTAAAACGTTGCTCATTAAGGAAAGTAATTTTCCATCTTACTCTTTTAGAATTTAACATCAACATTTACTCCCACTTTCACGAGATGCTTGAACAATTATTTCTATTAAGAAAATGGACTTAAGACTCTGCTGTGCTAGGGAACCTTTGTATTACCTTGCTTAGGGTAAGGGGCTTTGGTGGCAGTGGATCTTCACAGTACGATGTAGCTGTTGCACTCAGGGACTCCTGCCTTTTGGTAGATATCACAGAATCACTAGGTTGGAAAGGACCTTCAAGATCATCAAGTCCAACCATTAATCCAGCGCCATCATGTTCCCTAAACCATGTCCTGAAGTGCCACATCCACACGTTTTTTGAATACTTCCAGAGATGGTGACTCCGCAGCATTATGACTTCTATCTCCCTTGTAAAGTCCAAGAGACATCAAGGAAGGAAGCAGGAGTAGAAATGGGATGACGCTGGAGAGCTGCTCCCTCAGAGGCAGTGGGAAACACAGAATAAATTAGAACAGCTCTGAGTTTCTGTAATTTTCACAGCGGGTTGGACATGCAGAGTTGCTGAGAATTAACACCTGCATTTCTGCATAAGCAAATCCTCAGGAGAAGTGTCACAGACTTTGATAGAGATGGAAGCAGCAGGGTTCTACAGAAACCAAAAGGTGTCCCCTGGAAATGTTTTCAATGACTCGAGGATTTAAGGAGAATGCTATTCTCCCTGCAAGAAATAAATTTTAGGTATCATGGATGCATGGAGCTGCTATGACACTAGCATATAAATATGGAGGCATGTGTTAATGCCTATAAAATACTCAAAAAAAGTTTAAAAACCTTAAAATGTATTAAATTTTGCAGTTACTTTCTGAAAAGGAATCTCTGTAAAATAGAATGGAATTGCAGGTGACAGAAAGACACCATTCATTGACCACCTGCCTATGGATCAGTGAAGGTTTAAATGTGTGGGTAAATTCCTCAAGTTCAGAATATGTCACAGAAAAGGTTATTTCAATGTCTGACAAGAAGATGGATATAAAACCAAAACTGGATGGTGGCCTGAGGATCCCCAGGGATTTTGAGACATGTGATAGTGTCGAGAGCAGCTTTCTGCCTTTCTGTCGTGGTTTAGCCCCAGCTGGCAACTAAGCCCCACGCAGCCGCTCGCTCACTCCCCACAGTGGGACGGGGCAGAGAATCAGAAGAGTAAAAGTGAGGAAATTCATGGTTTGAGATAAAGACAGTTTAATAAGTAAAGCAAAAGCTGTGCACGCAAGCAAAGAAAAACAAGGAATTCATTCACCACTCCCCATGGGCAGGCAGGTGTTCAGCCATCTCCAGGGAAGCAGGGCTCCATCACACGTAATGGTTTCTTGGGAAGACAGATGCCATCACTCCGAACATCCCTCCAGCCCTTTCTTCTTCTTCATCCCAGCTTTATATACTGAGCATGATGTCATATGGTATGGAATATCTCTTTGGTCAGCCTGGGTCAGCTGTCCTGGCTGTGTCCCCTCCCAGCTCCCCGTGCACCCCCAGCCTTCTTACTAGCAGGCCAGCACGAGAAGCTGGACTGTCCTTGACTACTTAGCAACAACTCAAAACATCAGCATGTTATCAACATTTGCTCATCCCAGATCCAAAACACAGCCTCACACTAGCTTCTATGAAGAAAATGAACTCTACCCTGTCTGAAACCAGGACACTTTCCCACCCCAGCATGCTGCTTGACTGCCAAGGAGCCCTCACACTACAAAACCCACCACCTAATTGGACAACACTGTGCTTGAACCTTGTGTCTGCTCCCTTGAACAGACGTTGTTACCTGCTTGCAGATTTCCTTCCATTTTCTCTTGTGCAGTAAAGACATTTAGTGATTTTGTCCTGTAGTTTACTTTTGTGAGGCCCAGAACTGTGCTACTGTACAAGGATTTGGTGAGGTACCAGTGGTGAAGACTCCAAGGACAGAACAACTTGCCAGACAAAATCTGCTTGGGATGAACATGAGGTGGGAGTCGATGAGGAGTGTTTTGAGAGAAGTAGGAAAAGATGGGAAGGAGACAAAAAGCATTTATAAGGTGAGTTATAAATACAGTATACTATGGCAGTAGAGGCTATAGGAGTGGAGGTGGAACTTCCAAGAGAAAACAAAGGCACAGAACCAGATGTGGGAAAAGACAAGAAAACAAGGCAGGCATGCTACACATCAGGCCTTAAAATGTTATTTTTCTCCCCTCATCACTGAATCTTTTTCAGTGCATTTAATAATACAGTGGTTGGATTATAGTACACTAATTGCACTCACTGTAAGACCTTGTGGAAAGATTATTAAATTTCCCCGGTTTTGAGCAATTCATTTATATCATACCAAATGTGGGCAGAAAGGAAAAAAACACCACTTCTCCTGTGCAGCGTTAGTGATATATAAAGCAAAGGAGAATCAATTTAATACATCACCACTGCAATGCGAATTTCTAGAAGCATTGAGCTGAAAAGTACAATCCCACCAGTCTGGTACCATGAAAATGAAAGTTGATGTCTGCCTGGATCAATTTTATCATGAAAATAATGGCATCACTCTGGGCACAAGATTTAAAGCCTTCAAGGCTTTGGGGAAGACATACTCAGTAACCTACATACGAAGGTAGATTGATTGAGAGTGGCTGGAACACACATAAAGTTGACATTTTTACCCATCTGGGCCTTTATCAAGACTGATAAGCTGAAACATTTTCTTTCTGAATGTTCCTGCTGCTTTCATATGTAAGCTCCTGGGTTTGCGTTACTCTTGAGGCTTTCACAAGGTGTGTGCATGGTACATCTGATATACCAACCGGATAAGTCTTGATGGTGCAAAGAAAATGAGCTAAATTCATCCTCCATCTAGACGCCTCAGAAGGGAGAGATTGTTTTCACTCTTTAATCTTCTTTTTATAAACAAAATAGTCTAGTCAACAACAGGTAAATGTTCTGAGAACAAACAGCCTTTTGTGCAGATATAATCTTTGGACACCCATCACCTAGCCTTGATTATACAGGGTCTTTTACTTGCTGCTGGGTGCCTGACCCTGGCAAGTGCTACACCTAGCTTACAACCTGCAAATCTCTCGCCCCTCTAGCTTCACAAGGAGGTGGTACCATTCAGCAGACATTTGCCCTAGCTTAAAATAAAGCAACTAATTGGTAATTACAAGTGTGAAGAAAAGATAAGAAAGTGTGGCAGTGAACTAAAATGGGTTCATTTTAGGAAGTAAAGACAGGCGAATGAAAATTTTCATAAAGAAGAAAAAAACTTAATATGTTATTATAAAAACATATAGTAATTATGAACATTAACAACATCAGAGGCTGGTGCAAAGATTGTTGCTTGATATTTCCCTGAAGATAAAAAGCCATCTGTGTACATCAGGAATCATCATTTTTTGGTTCTCTGGGGTAGAGGATGATATGCAATTGCTAAGCCTCCACTTACTACATACGAATGCTACCCTGTGCAACAGTGGCTGTCAAAAAGCATTCCACACTCAATGGCAAAAGGCAAATGCCTAATAAGATAGATTCACAAGTTACCGCTTAGGTGAACAAATCCAAGGAAAAGCAAAAGATTTCAAGTAAATTAAGTGAATTCTGTGCAATAAGCTACTTTTCAGCACAACTTTCTCCTACTTCACTCCAAAATGTCAACAAGTTTCTACAGTATTTGAAGAAGGAAGGAGAAGAAACTTGCATCACTGTGATCTTTGATTCCCAGTCATCAAGCCCTGCTTTAGTAGTCAGGAACAGCTGTGGTCAGATGACTCCGGTGCTGGAGAGGAGACCTCTGAAGATCTTGTTTCTGATCTAGTTTTTGCCATTGTCTTCTGAATTACTGGCTCTTTCTTGGAGTTGCAAGATGCAAATGTTGATTTTTGGCCCAAAGTACCCAAAATTATTTACTCATGAAACACCACAATCTGAAATAACAAAATGTTTGGTAGAAAACGATAAAAAAGTCCAGTCTGCATATTTTTGGAAAGAAAGGACTTGTTACTGACTGAAAAGGGGAAACTGTGGCTTATGCCAGATCCTAGTATTTTAATATTTGGTTTTGTGTCCCATGGAAGCAGTAAAAATTAATTATCATGAAGTGAAGAACTCAGAAAGCTACAATTTCAGAAATGCCAATGTATTCTATCAAGATTGCAAACATTCCCAATATTTTGATTAATAAGGTTGGATTTGTGCATAGGTTTGCTCTAATATTTTTTCATAATATGGAGAATATCTTTATTCTATCTCTCTTCTGTTCATGTATTGCTACTTGCTCTTTCTAGGCTATTTATGTTGCTTTAGGTTTTGAAAGCTCCAGCCTGAGATAATTTACAATATACAATACAATGAAAGAGCATATTGGTATACACTGGTGTTTTAGCTCAGAGCAGGAGTGCAGTTTTCAAGCAACTCCTGACCACCTCTACTTATCACAGTCTGGTTTTGGAGAAAGCAAACTGGATTGCTTTTGAATGAAACTGAACCAGAAACATAGGTGGTTTGGCTGCTAATGGGATTTTGGTGCTTTGAATCAGACTAGAACAAAATGGACTACATAAAACAAGAGATGAATAGTGTGGCCCTTGGGTCCCCAGTTCTGACAGTTTTGCTCTATGGTTACATACCTGTTGTGCCAAATTACTTGCTAATTTAGTTTGCTATGCCCCAATCACCTTAAAAACCAAGGAGACAAGGCAAGAAGAAAATATGCATACACGCAGAAAACCAGCTGAGGGGCAGAAGAATCATTATTCATATCATAGGCAAGCAAGCAAGCTAGAAATAGTTTGTCTTCTGATTCCCTGCTTAGAGACCACCCACTAGACGGCTGGTGTTTCTTTTATTAGTTGTAAATTATTACTACAATTGAGATGGTGTCGGTGTGGGACTACCAAAACAGGGAAGGTCTTAATTTGCCATGAAGGCTAATTAACATTATCCTGAAAAATATGGACATAATTAATAGTTTTCCACGTTCAGCACACCTGTTGAACAAACACACTGTTCAATACATACATTGACAGATAACCCAGGGTGATCATTTCAGAAGACTAGAATGGAGACACAGATATTGTTCAGATATTAAATTAAAGAGAGAGCAAGGGAATGCAACCATGAGTTTAGAACTGTCACCAAATAGATTAATTCTCCAAAAATGAACCCACATATCCCCTTTTCAATCAGCAAGTACCCTAACAAAATGCAAAATCAAAGACTCAGAATTGAAGATAATTGTTTATTCACCAATGGTCTTGCCACATATTCTTGGGTGTGTTTTTTAGCGCAAGAGGTGGCTGAGAACCTTTGGGGGCTGGGACAACATCTTATGTTCCCAGTCAAATAATTAGTTGGGTAAACTGCTATTTATAAGTACTTATAAATAGTGAAACAGTTTTAAACTGGAATGTCGCAGACAGTTTGGGTCATCCCAGTTCAAGAAGGACGAACTTAACCTAGAAAATATACTGTGAAGGGGTGCTATGATGACATGAAGAGTGGGGGAGCTCTTCGTGATAGAAGATGTTGTCTTGCTTATGCTCAGAAAATAAAAAGTGGGAGGGAGTTAAACACAATAAAGGACTTTAGCAAAACTAGATTCCAGATCACCCCTTTAACAGTGAGGTCAAAAAACCCACAAGACTGGAAGATGGAACTTGATGAGCTTCTAAAAGGGCTTTTCAGACAGTAGTGTCTGAGAGCGCCATGGCCTAGAGCTGATGAACCAAGAGACATGATCCACTCCCAGCTTTCTAAAACTGTTATTTGTTTCCATACACAAGGTCTGTTTAAACTGCCTGCCCCAGGGGCAGACTGAGGAGCTGATTCGGGTTTCCAGTCACACACCTCATGCTCCAGGGACGAAACGCTCCGTGAGAGACTCAGCCTGCTTCTCCACCTCAGCATCCTGAAGTACCATGAAGGAACAGTAGTAAAGTGAGAGTTGTAGATCAAGTAGTAAATTATGATACTGCTATAATGATAGTAACAGTGGAGCTGTTTTATACATTTATAGACTTCATTAAGCCAAATGGCAAAGAAAAATGAGTCTCAAACCCAGCTGGTCAGAGTAAGCTCTTCCAAGTAGGAGCTATCTTTTCCATTCCACTGTGCCTAAAATGGGTCTCTTCTTGGCTGGGCCTGGAACAGTACGATACAAAACTTACAAAAGCCCATATTGACACCACCAGGACTCATTTTCAGACTGTCTTCCAAATTTCTATGGGAAATCTTACGCTATTCCCTTTCCCCCTTTTGAACAAATAAGCAAATACTTGTTGCTGAAATAAAATGTAAAAATTTCAAAACTGGTCCAATTCACTGTTTCATCTCACTTCCATGCACAATCAAATTTAGAGGTATCTTGAAATCTACATTTATCACGTTCCTTACAAGCAATCTTCTGACACCCCCCTCCCCGAAAAACTTCCTACTGCTTTATACATTCCCTCTGGATATTCAGCTGTATAAGTCGCTATTGATGGAGTTGTCTGAGTTCCCTTCAAACTGTTTTTTGTCAGGGAAATCTTGCATTCTAGATCTGTATGTGATTTATCTGAGATGCTGTCAAATCAACAAAGTTTCACTTCAGCTGCCAGAAAAAAACATCTATGTAGTGGTTTTCCCCATGAGGATTTAGCTAGTCATTGTGGAGGTGGTGATAAGTGAATGGAAAAGGGGGCAAAATGGATGTCACACAACATGACTTTTAACCTCATCCTTTCTTCCAAGCTGGCTTGGACTGTGGCCTCTTCATTTCAGCTTGGTTCAGTTAAGGATTTCTTTTCTCTTTCATGTCCAGGGAAAAAAAATCACCACACTATAGGTCCACGTATCAGGCTGGTCACCTTTGTAGCAATTACATTTTAATGCCATTCTAGTACCAAAGCCAAGCTCTGCTGGGTGCTGTCACGGCACGCGCTAGTACCAAAAGGGGAAAGGCAGCTTTTCCAATCAATTCAGTATTTCTCTGCTGCTTTATAAT
>NW_010542523.1:0-6369 GCF_000687285.1 Phaethon lepturus | reverse complement strand
TCTTTCCCCAGGCAATGGGACTGTGAACTTCAGAAATATGCAAGTTTAATTCAGCTACTAATACTGAGTTTAGCTGCTTCTGAGATTATTTATTTATGTATTTGAAAATGAGTGTATGTGAAAAGTTCCCAATTAAACAACCTGACTGTAAATCCTTCATCCACAGAGTAATTACTGCATGTCTGGGATGAAGCCTGCATAATCCATTACTGAGTCACATTAAAAAACAAGAAGGAAAACTTGACAAATGAACAAATTTTTTTTCCCCCTAAAGAATGGTGAAAGCTTTACCAAAATGATTTTTTTTCAGTGAAATTTTTTATTTTTGTCATGTATAAAAATGTGAAAAAATGCCAGCTACCTTTCCTCAGTGGCCCTAGATATTTGATGCAATTTAGTCTATGGACTATTGGTGTACCTGAATTAAATCTATGACAAATCAGGGACTGTCTGAGCACTAAATGCCAAGTCTGAAACTCATTTTTCTCTTGTCTCCAGTGAGTTGAGAAGGAAGAAAAGTGGTTCAGTCATTCCAGCTTGAGGCTTAGGATAAACCCCCAGCACTGCTGCAGACTTTCTATGTGCCCAGGACATGGGAAGCTCCTTGGGACCCAGGTACACAGCTCTGGGTGCAAATACAAATTTTCAGCACCTGTAATGGTAGCTCTTTGGTAGCATCCAAATGTCTGCCAGTGAAGGTCGAAAGCGGCCAAGCTCCTGCTGGGAGAGCACAGAAGGGCTCACGCTCTGACAGCACGCTTTTCCTTAGCCCCCCCGGGCCTTAGGTCTGAGCTACCTCTGCAGCCCTGGGTTTGGTGACCCATGCTTCCCTGCAGCAAACACAAGGTCTTGGCACGCCGGGGGCAGAACAGCATCTGCAGTGGCCCAGCAGAGCTGGCCTCTGCTCAAGAGATGTCAGGGCAGTGTCCAACCTGCTCCAAGAGGTAGGCACGCTACTTCATGCTGCAAAGAATTTTTTCACATACTTACAAGCCCGAGTCCTCACCTGTCCCCTGCAATGAAGCATTGGAACCTCTCTGAAGACCAATGGGAACCTGTTCCCTCTTGTGCAGCACAGATGTTGTCCTGCTTGGGTCCCTGGGGGTGATATCTGTATCATTTCCTTGGCTGCCTGAGGTGATCTGAATGGTGTTTTTTACCATCCGGTGTAGTGCTCTATGCATGGGCATTTGCACATCTGCTCCCTCTCCACCCTGCTGCAGACATTCCCTTTTGCACAGGATGCACCTTTGCCATAAACTCAACTAGCAAGGTGTTTGCTAGGAGAAAGACCTGCATTCAGGGCCATCCCTCCTGGAGGGATGCTCCTTGAGATTAGGATTTCCTCGCTCTCTGGGACCTGTATCACACATACTTACTAAGTGTGACCGCTTGCCCAGGAGGTGATGAGCGCTCCTCTCCCCCTTCCCTCTGCCATCACCTGGTTGTCTCAAGGCTGCTTCCAAGTTTTCTCTGGCAGAGGAAGGGATTACTCCTCTGTCTCCCCCTGACACCTAACACCTTGGAAAAGCAGCACAGGGAATGGTGCCCTCTTTGCTGCTCTTTGAGTGGCGTTTATGTAGCGTCCAGCTTGCTGGCTGGCACAGAATGCTTTTTGTGTTGAGTCATGCAAAGAGGAGAGGTGTGGAGAAATGTCTGCTCCATGAACAGCTGGGCTGATGCATGAAGTTGGTGCCAAACTGCTCAGCTCTGTCAAGAGTAAAGTGCTCGAAGGCAGCCCTTCAAGGCTCTTAATGAAATTTCTGTATAGAAAACTCCTAAAGGGTTTGCAAACAGGAGCTGAGAAGCGGTGACTGGATGATCTAAATGTGGATTTTTGGCACTGATAGCTGCAGCTTTAAAACCTTGCATGAATTTTTTAATGGATTTAGTTTTATAAATCTTGCTGTAATCAATAGGACCAAGGTACTTGCACATGCTTGGGGACCTTCACTTTAGGGCATCACCTCCTCACCTGTAATATGGAAAAGTATATAACAAGGTGCTGTATGGCACAGCACTTTCACAGTGTGGTAGGAACAGAAAGGGAGGAAAGCATGTAAGATGGTCAAAACTAGGAAGGAGACAAGCAGGGAACGTGAGGGCAAAAGGAACCATCTAAGGCAGAAGATATGAGTGGTGAAACCAGAGCTACCTTAACAGCAGATTTTCAACTTGGTTTGGCCCATAAGTCAATCTCATCCATACTGCACCAAGACATGGGATGTCTCTTACAGTCCTGCAGAGGTCCTGTATTTTCAAGCAACCTGCCAGTCCCCTGAGGAACAGCTGCTGGTCACAATCAGAGTTACTGGCCCTGAAGTCAACATACAGCGGCTGCCGTAGTGCTTCCTGCAGAGGACTCCTCAGCAAATTACTCAGTAGACCTCAACAGAAATTAATTAAATAGCCATGACTTAGCCTGTAATGTAATCAATAGTCACATCACTGTGTTATGTGGATGTAACTGTCTGGTTGCAGAAAGATTATCCAGCACATTGTGGTTTGGGTTTATATGTCATTATTTAATGATCAGTAGCACCCCAAGGATCAAAAGCGACCTTAAAAATCCAGCTGTCAGTGATGCTGGATTGCTTGCCCTTCATACTAGTGAACAACTGGTGAAAGTTTCTACAGCTCAGGACCAGCTCAGAAATCATTTACTTTCAAGTTTTCATGTTGCAGGAAGGTATTTTGTACATATTTTTTTCTATGAAACTCACCTGCTGGTGATGGAGCTAACAGCTGGCTGCATGTGAAGAGTTTAACAGAGTGCTAATTAAAATCAATTACATGTTGATTGACCTGCCTTACCAATAAAACATCCTGGCCCACTTCGAATGCCTCATAGATCTCAGCTGGGGCTTGTCTGCAGTGGGGGTTTGCTTTTGCCCCACTGTAACTATCACTAATCCAAACCTTTATTGATTGCACACCAGCTTTTGCAATTTACTCTGGTAGGAGGATGTTCTTGTGCAGTCCTGGCATACCAACACCCGGGTGAAAGATCACCTGAAGAAGGGGGACCAGCCTTCTGTTCTAACAAGGTGGAAATTTTTGTTGACGTGGGTTTTTCTGGGGAGTTCCTAGTGGCGTGATCAATGGCATGTACCGAGCACAAGGGTGCAGCTCTCCATGCTGCACTGCATGGTGCTGCCTGCTGCTTCTCAGGGTTTGCATAAGCACTGGGATTTAGGCCTTGCTGACTCTTCTACTTTATGTTGGATGAAATAAGATACAAATTTAAAGAACAGCTTCTACTCCTAAGGACCTCCTCAGGCAGATAAGTCCTTAACCATTTACTGCTGCCTCTGCAGCCACTGCCACTGTCAAGGGCAAAGGTTTCCTTTGAAATAGCATTCTCTTTTCAGACTTCATTGATACGTGGTGTCATGTTAAACAGGAACAATGGCCTTTGTGTTTAGTGCAGAGAAGCAGATAAATGTGAAACACAGATTTCGTCTGTGTACACTTGTTTCTGCAACTTATATTCTCTCTCTGACAAGTCTTAATACTTTTAAACAGATACATTCAAGTTCATTCTAGCTATAAAGTTCAGGTTCAGATCAGGATCTGGACTCTCTGAAGCATCCTCTTTTGGATCATACTAGGGATTTACACTGATACTATCTTGATACAACGAGACTAATTACAGGGTCTGTAGAAGGTATTTCCTTTCACCAGCCTTTCAGAATAATTCAATGTACTCTATGATAACTATGAGCATCTCATTTTCTTCTTTATAACGTACTATTCTAAGTACAGCAGTTTGCCTATTCCTATTCATCTCCTCTCTGTGCTAAACTGTCCCATTCTCTTTGGTTCCTTTCATACAGAAACCACATCAGGCTCCTATTCATCTTGTTTCCTGCCTCTGCCATATCCTTTCAAAAACTGGGTGTACAGAATGCTGTAGCTGCAGCACGAGCATGATTGATGCTTATTGTGGGACTGTGTAATCTCTACTTTCTTTTCCTCTCTTTAAAAATCAGGGTAGTGTTCAACTATTTTTCTTTTAAAGGCAATTAAATTCTGAGCAGAACTTTTCATTAAATGATCAACAGTGCTGCTTGGGGACTTCTCCTTAAACATCAGCATTGCTGCATTCTTCATGTGCCAGTACAAAATGCCTGAGATCGCACTACACAGCCCTCCATTTTCTTGTGTCAGGTATTAGCCCTTAAAATTTAACAACTAATGAGCACATTTTGCAATTGGCTGCATTTCTCCATTTTATTCTCTTCTGGGATTTTGATATCCCTGGCAGGGGATGTAGGAAATGGAGGAGACAGTCCTTCAGACTGTGAATTATCCAGGAGTAGCAATGAGGCCTGCAATGTCTATGGGTCGGAGGCAGAGCAGAAGGAGAACAACTAGGGATCCTTTTTAGTCCAGCAGGGTGAGTGACTCTATAATTATCCTAAATGTAGGAAGATGTGGAGTTTTATTTGATGTGATGAAAAGGTAAATGTATTGGGCTTACGTGGCAAGGTTTTGGTAGCAGCAGGGCTGCTGGGATGGCTTCTGTGAGAAGCGACCAGGAGCCGCCCCCATGTCGGCCAGAGCCAGTTCCGGCTGGCTCCAAGATAGACCTGCTGCTGCCTGAAGCTGAGCCCATTGGCGATGCTGGTGGGTGCTCTGTGATAATGTATTGAAGAAAGGGTGAAAACCACTGTGCAGCGGCTGTGAGAGTGAGGAGTGAAAAAAATGTGGGAGAAACAGCCCTGCAGACACCAAGGTCCATGAGGAAGGAGGGGGAGGAGGTGCTCCAGGCGCCGGAGCAGAGGTTCCCCTGCAGCCCATGGAGTAGGCCATGGTGAGGCCAGCTGTGCCCCTGCAGCCCATGGAGGACCATGTTGGAGCAGATCGTCACCCTGCAGCCCATGGAGGACACCACGCCGGAGCAGGCAGACATGCCCTAAAGGAGGCTGCAGCCCAATGAAAACCCAAGCTGGAGCAGGCACCTGGCATGGAGAAGCCCACGCAGGAACAGACTTTCTGGCAGGGACTGCAGCCCATGGCAGACCCACACTTGAGCACTCCATTCTTGAAGAACTGCAGCATGTGGGAAGGACCCATGTTGGAGCAGTCCATGACGGACTGTATCCTGTGGAAGGGACCCCAAGCTGACGCAGAGGAAGAGCATGAGGAGGAAGGAGCGTCAGAGATGAAGCGTTATGAACTGACCACAACCCCTATTCCCCTGCACTGCTCGGAGGAGAGGAGGATGTAGAAGAGTCAGGAGTGAAGCTGAGCCTGGGAAGAAGGTGGGGGGTGGTAAGGAGGTGGTTTTAGTTTTGTTTTTTATTTCTCACTATCCTATTCTGTTATTAATTGGCAATAAATTAAATTAATCTTCCCCGAGTTGAGTCCGTTTTGCCTGTGACAGTAATTGTCAAGCAATCTCCTTGTCCTTATTCTCGACCCACAACCTTTTAATCTTATTTTCCTCCCCTGTCCTGCTGAGGTGGGGGAGTGAGAGAGTGGCTGGGTGGGCACCTGGCAGCCAGCCAAGGTCAACCCACCATAGTAGATAGTGCACAAATACCTTATAATTAATCTGTAATATTTGACCATAATTACCTTCATATAGGTGAATATAGAAGTACATGCCATGCTTATGCTTCCTTTTTACCTGATCTTGACTGAATGACCAAGCACAAGTTTAAGTCAGAGGAGACCTTTCTTATGATATTCTCTTCTCTTTCATTCTGACTACATTATATGAACTTATGGTACATGAACCAAGCAAGAAAAGAACAGTAGTCAGAACTCTGAAGGGCTTTAGTATTGCATTAGTGAGCTTCACTCCCCTTGGTATAATATAAAAATGGCAAAGATAGTACGGAATGAGCATTTTTAATAACTCTCCTAAGTGTTCTATTAACTACCGTGTATGATACAAATGAGATGCAGAAACTAGGGAAGCAGTTTCAGTTGCTGAGTAAAAACAATTTAGGGTGTAAATGTACTTCCAGATCTGCATATAGGAATCCTGCCAATTAGGCTTCTGTTAATTTTTATATATTTTTTTTTTTAAAGTTTTAGAAGAGACATTCGTGACACAACAGCTTTAGGAATATCCTTGTATCTAGTCAGCGTGCTTTCAAGGCTAAGAATAGCCTGCAATCTGTGCCACACTGTAATGGTTGATGGTCACCTCCCTGTGTTGGACAGAAGTCAGGACTCACGCTGGCTCTCTGAGATGTGTTCTGTCCCAAGTTTTCACCTGAATACCTTCAACCTCAGTATCTGAGACCTGTCAACTGCCTTGGAGAGCCTTGATCTTTAGACACATCTGCAGTCCCTCACAGGAGCTGGTGGAACCAGCTTGGAGTGGAATTGCTGGGAAGATATTTTTTTTTATAT